>NC_045541.1:163085879-163325879 GCF_009769535.1 Thamnophis elegans
AAGGGCTCGAGCGACTGTTGTGAGAGCCCCCCGATCTAAATAGGGCCGCAACTGACGGACCAGGTGAACCTGGGCAAATGCCCCCCTGGTCACAGCCGACAGCTGGTGATCAAGAGTCAGCTGTGGATCCAGGAGGACTCCTAAGTTGCGGACCCTATCTGAGGGGTATAGAATTTGACCCCCCAGCCTAAGTGTTGGTATATTAGCCAAATTATTGGGGGGGAAACACAACAGCCACTCGGTCTTATCCGGGTTGAGTACCAGTTTGTTAACACTCATCCAGTTCTTAACGGCCTCCAGCCCCTGGTTCATCACGTCCACCGCTTCATTGAGTTGGCACGGGGCGGACAGATACAATTGTGTATCGTCCGCATATTGATGGTATTTTATACCGTGCCTCCGAATGATCTCGCCCAGCGGTTTCATGTATATGTTAAATAGTAGGGGTGATAGGACCGAACCCTGAGGTACCCCACATGTTAGGGGCCTCAGGGACGATCTCTGCCCCCCGACTAACACCGACTGCGACCTGTCCGAGAGGTAGGAGGAGAACCACCGCAGAACAGTGCCTCCCACTCCCACCTCCCGCAGTCGTCGCAGAAGGATACCATGGTCGATGGTATCGAAAGCCGCTGAGAGGTCAAGGAGAACCAGGATGGACGCATAGCCTCCATCTCTGGCCCTCCAGAGATCATCGGTCAATGCGACCAAAGCGGTTTCTGTGCTGTAACCAGGTCTGAAGCCGGACTGGAAGGGGTCAAGATAGCTAGCTTCCTCCAAGGTCCGTTGAAGCTGAAAGGCCACCACCTTCTCAACAACCTTCCCAATAAAGGGAAGGTTGGAGACAGGACGAAAGTTGTTTAAAATGGCTGGATCTAACGATGGTTTCTTCAGGAGGGGTCTCACCACCGCCGTTTTGAGTACGGCGGGGAAGTGCCCCTCCCGAAGGGAGGCGGTGACAACCGCCTGGATCCAGCCATGTGTCACCTCCCTGCTGTTAGCCACCAGCCAGGAGGGACACGGGTCCAAAATACAAGTGGAGGCGCTTACAGCTCGGATGGCCTTGTCCACATCCCCAGAGGCAACTTCCTGGAACTCAACCCAGAGCTGATGTGGCAAATAGTCCTCCTGTGTCTCAGCTGGATCTACTGCGGTGGAGTCCAGGTCCGATCGAAACCGAGCTACTTTGTCCGCCAAGAATTGAGCATAGTCCTCAGCCCTACCCTGCAAGGGGTTTCCCGCCTCCCTCCTATTAAGGAGGGAGCGGGTTATCCTAAACAGGGCGGCTGGGCGCGACTCGGCGGACGCAACCAGGGAAGAAATATATGATCTTTTTGCAGTTCTTAATGCTCGGACATAGTCCCTGGTGCAGGTAGTTAAGAGTGCTCGGTTTGCTTCGGACCTGTCGGACCTCCACTGGTGCTCTAGGCATCTCCTCCGGCGTTTCTTCTCCCGGAGTTCCTCGGTGAACCAGGGAACTCTCCGGGATCCACTGACCCGGAGGGGCCGTAGTGGCGCAATCCGGTCGAGAGACTCCGACGCCGCCGAGTGCCAAGCGGCGGCCAGAGTCTCCGCCGAACTGTGGGCGAGGGTATCAGGAATAACCCCAAGCTCCGTCTGGAACCTCAGAGGGTCCATAAGTCGCCTGGGGCGGAACCACCTGGTCGGTTCCTCCTCCCTACGGTGGGGGTTTGGCCTCCGGAAGTCAAGCCTCAGTAGGCAATGGTCTGACCACGACAGGGGTATGATCTCGTTACCCCTCAGACCAAGATCACACATCCACTGCTCCGAGAGGAATACGAGGTCGAGCATGTGACCCGCTGCGTGGGTTGGGCCCCGAATTACTTGGGTCAAGCCCATGGCTGTCATGGAAGCCATGAACTCCTGCGCCCCATCAGAGCGTTCACCGAGCGATGGCAAATTGAAGTCCCCCAGAACTATAAGCCTGGGGAACTCAACTGCCAGCTCGGCTACTGACTCGAGGAGCGAGGGGAGGGATGCTGCAACGCAGTTGGGAGGCAGGTACGTTAGCAGCAAACCCACTTGACCCTTGAGGTCCAACAGACTGTGGCCTGATCAGAACATCTGATTGCTGTAGATTTTTTTTTACAATTTCTTTGAGAACATTTTACTTTTCACTCAAGAAGTTCTTGGATGAGATGCAAAACATTTTCAAAGAAAAAATAATGATAAAACAAGAAAATCTGGTTGCGTTTTGGAAAACCACCTTTGGGACAACCATGACGTGGATGATTGAGAATCTCCATAAACCTCTTGCCATTCCTATTTCCTTATGGATTTCCAGGGAACATCTTTTTTTTAATAAAGTTTTTTTTAATTTTCAAAACAAACACAACACATAAAATCTTCCTTTTTTACATACTGTAGAAAGTGTATCAGTTGGTTACAAAAGATGTTCGTGCATCTCTTCCACAGTCATCAAGCATAATTCATATTAACTCAAGTATTTTAACTCAGATATTTATACATGTTACCGTCATCATACCTCCATTTTCATTTGACTATAGTTGTTTAAACATACTTCATCATAATATATACCAAGATTTAATACATAACTACATGCTGGCATTTCATTTACTATTTCTAAAATCCTCCAATGACACTAAATCCTTATACCCTATTCTAGCTAAACATCCATAATAGTTAATAACAAAGTTTTCTATCCTTCTTTCCAAATCACTGTTTACAATTTTATCTTATTTCCTTATATTGTGTGTGCGCGTGTGTGCGTGTGTGTGTTGCATTTGTGCTGATAAATAAATAAAGGGAGACTAGTACAGATCTATTTCAAGCTATTTAGCTCTCATCAGCTAGCCATACCCTTACTGGGATTTGAACCGGTGCTGTATTACATATTAGGCAGTTGTGTTAGCCACTAAGCCACAGGTTCTCCTCCTCTATCAGCTGAGCCAGGGAAATAGGTATGTATTTTGTGTCATAACCCCTGGTATGTCCAAATATGGGAGGAAGCATACTACATATTATGTTATTATCAGCGTCCCTCCTTTATTTGACTATATTCTGCATCATATCATTTTCCCCCTAGTAATCAAGACAACTGAATTTAACTTAATTCTTTTTTATTATTATTATTCACCTTTATATATAATCCAAAAGGGTTTCTAATCTTCCTCTCATGGGTGCCATTCAATATTCATATCCAGTTATTACTTATCATAACACTATACATTGTATACATTATTATCATTATTAATTATTTATTTAACTATATCTATTATCACTAAATTTCGCTAAGTTTAGTTAGTTTTAAATTATACTCTTCCATCTATCAACCTGTATCTTTCCAGTAACAAATCAGTGTCATATCTTCTGCCATTTGTGGTGTCAGTCCTCTAATCTTCTCCTTAATCAGCTGTGTATGGACTCCTCTTAGCAACTCTTTGCTTATAAGATCTATCATGTAATTTCGATGCCCTTCTTCTGTTTCCTTAATCTGCTTGTCTTTGGTTGTCGGTGGTGTTATCAAAACTATTGCTAATAAGGTTTCTCTCTTTAAGTCCATAAATTTCCCGGGAACATCTTTTTGTGAGACACAGAATGGTAGAATTATTTGAAGCCAGGGAGCTGAAAAGATCATTGTACAATGAAAAATAGAACACTTAAGTCTAGTGTACATTTGCCCTAACAATATTATACAAAACACATGCAAGAACATTTTTTTTGCCATTGAAAAGAATTAAAAGAACATTTTTTTCCTGTCAAATTGAATGAACATTCCACCTTGAACTATTAAAATTAGATTCTCATAAGAAAGTGGCAAGATTAGCAAAAGCTCCTATCCCAAATCCAAAGTCTCATTTCATTTCCTTTTGGTTCCTGAAGACTTTTCAATTTCAGCAAGTTGCTAATACATTATTTTACCTTTTGAATCTAGTGCTCATTGCTTTTGTTTGGGGTTGTTGCTTGTCAAATTATTTTGTCCTACATTTCTATTCTATATTTTGCTGTATATTTAAAAAGTGAAAATCCTTACATAGTTCCCAGTAGAAAAACTTACCTCTTCAAAATCTTCGTTCGTCTTATACTCTGGTGCGTCTTATGGTCTGAAAAATATGGTAATTCTTTGTAAGACAATGTCAGGTTTCCAAAGACATGATCCATCCTGTCTCCATAGCTCATAGTATTTGTGCTAGTGCGCTCAAAAAGTTTGAATTTTCACTCTTTGTTCTGACTTCATACATTTCATTTTTCTTTTGATATTTCAGTTCCTTTCACAAAGAAATAAATGTGTTTGTTTATTAGTACTGGCCATGTAGATTTTTACAGAGGACAATGAGATATTCCGAGTGATTCCTAAGATTTTCCTAAAATCATTCTACAGCTTTCGGCAAGGAGGGGGGGGGATTATAGCCGTACAATTAGAAGCTTTTCTATACTCAATGTAGGGAAATTTCACTTGGGGGTGGGGAATTGGTTTTCTCAATTATTCAGTGCACATCAGCAGTAGTATCTCTCCAGCCATTGTACAATCAATTACAGTCTTTCAAAAAATAAAGTTCTAAAGAAACAAGATAAATCATTAGGCAAGGAACATGACAATAGTTGAGATATGAATCAGAGGCAATGATTACAATGGCAGTAAAATCACATACACACACACACACACACACACTAATGCAGCAGCACAAAAAGCCACAATGAACTATCTGCTTTTCTATTTTTCTGTGGGAGCTCTTGGAAAAAGATCCTCAAGTGAAAAACTTGGGATTCTGATGGAGAAGTTTAGGAAGAGAAATTATCCAATTTGCCTCAAATGCATAGCTTCACAAGTAGGGGCATGCATAAGCACACCAGCGTGCCTAACGTCCCTGTCCTACTGTCCCCATTTATTTCTACCCATTTCCTGTGTTCTTATTTATGTTTATTCTTATCCCTGTTATCTTGTACATGAGTGACAAACTTGAATGAATGAATGAATGAATGAATGAATGAATGAATGAATGAGTAAATAAAGTTAGCAACAGCCTTTTGAATATGTCCCAGACATCATGCATTTTAGTGGCCAGCTAGACAACCTGTGACCCAAATGATATACATTTTCAGAGATATTTCCTTATCTAATTCCTCAATGCCTTCAACACTGAGAGTTTTTTTTAATGTAGTGTTTTCATTGGAAAAGCTGGGATATATTCAGAATGCATATATATGATGTTTTGTGTGTGTGTGTGTGTGTGTGTGTGTGTATGCCATCTTCGAATATCAACACAGAAAATGTTTTATGACATTTTGTATTATGAGTCCCCTTCGGGGGAAAAGGGCGGCATATAAATATAATAAATGATAAATGAATGATGATGTTGTAAACATTTAATGATATTTTATGTCATAAAATGTTGTATAAAATTTCTAAATTTGAATTCCACAGGAGTCCCAGATTTTGGGCTCATTCTGTAACTTCGCCCATTTGACGGACCTTGGTTTAAAATGTTTTGCCTTACGGTGCAGCATTTTTACCCAGTTAAAAGATTACAGGAATCAGAATTGTTGTAATATCCAGTACAGATTTCTGCCAACAGTTATCTTTGTTACCAGACTTTTGAGAGTATAAGACACACCCTTTTCCCTAAAAAAAAAAAAAAAAAAAAAAAAGAGTGTGAAATGCTAAAAACAGCATTTTTGGCCTACTGAAACCCCACCCCCTTTGCAAAAATGGACGTGCAGAGGGTTTGGGAGGATTGTAAAGTGTTCTGGAGGGCTGGGGAGGGGGAATAAAGCAAAAGAAATGGGCCGTTTTTTGCTCATTCCCCCCCCCAGCCCCCAGGAGCACTCTACAAGCTTCCCAAAGCTCTGCATGACCTTTTTTTTTGTATGTGCAAAAAATTAGGCATGCAGAGGTTTGGGAGGCCTGCAGAGTGCAAAAACCTTTTTTAAAATTTACCTCTTCAAAATCATGGTGTGTCTTATACTCTGGTGTGTCTTATAGTCTGAAAAATATGGTAATTTCTGCTATATGGCTAAACTCAGTCTGAAGTTTGTGGAATTTTGTTTGTCAAATGCAGGCGCCCCTACAATGCCATCATGATTTGATTACTGAACAGTAAGTCACATTTTTATGTTATACCTTTTTCTCTAGACAGAAAATTTCCACAATAACCACCGGATAATTGCATTTTCTTCATAATGGAGTGAGCAAAGGCTAGGTAAGCTATGAGTCATTTCCAGGCAGGAAAATGAGACCTCAAATGCTGTAGCACCAGGGGGCACCAGTTCCTATGAAATCTCTTCCTCTCCCCCCTCCCCTTATTTCCTTTCGACAATTAGGAATTGGGGGAAATGGGGGGAAGAAATCACCTCCAAGCCAGAACGATTACCATCTTCCATTAAGAATGAGCAAGACAGAAGCAGCCACATGATAAAGGAACTGATTTTCCTCTTTTTCTAAAATTTAAGGCCTCTAGGAATCCAAAAGGTGTGTTCCTTCTTCCATAATAGCTGGTCCTGCAATGGGACGTATGAAGAAGGAAGCAAAGAGAGGTTTGACTCATACTGGAACTTGAAATACTGGCCGAAATTGGATCCTCAAGGTGTCTTTGATAAGTATAAAAGAGAGAAGATGAGGTCAAGACAAATGTGGCTCTTTTCTTAGCTTTTTATGTGGCTAATGTGGAGGGCAGAAGGTGAGCAGTTTTTCTGTCGAATACGGCAGGCTACACTGTGCATGTAAGCCTTTCTTTGATTACATAACAGGCTTTTCTCCCCGTTCCAAATTTTCCCAGGCAATCTAGCCAAGTTGTTCTGAGGCTGTGGCAATCCCCAGCCGCTTATTAAAACAGGGTTCTTTAGTTGCGTTATGCCACGGGGCACATTTGGCATTTGGAGAGGCGCTGTTAGAGTTATTCTCACACAATGGCTTCCATGATGGACACAGTGATCACAGAACACCTATTTGCCAGCTGGCAAACTATGGTGATGCTCTGAATCACCCCCTTTCGTCCCTCGGAATGACCCCCACTGTTCCTTACTTTACCATTGTCTTTCTTTCTTTCTGAACAGATGGGCATGCTTCCCGAGAAGGCCTTGGGCTTTGTTCCCAATCAATTTTGTTTTCTAAGCTTGATTCTGGGTTCTGTAAAGGGCCCAAAAGAATGATTGGAAATAAATATAATGTCCAAAGCAGAGTACTGTAGCGTCTCTCTAAAGCATAAAGATATTGAGTCAAGTGGGGCAATAGACTAGTAGCTACCACGAGAGATTTCTTCATGCACTTTGATGCTCACCTGTGCCATCTTGTGAACACAGGTATTATCTTCCTGGTACCCAATGCATTCCTCCTTTTAATTCCATGGGTGCAAAACTGGCTTTCGAGTTTCAGGCATTTTTGTGAATGTTCATCCAGTTGGATAAAGTATAGGTACAGTTTTGTGTTCTTGAACTTATATCAATGCATATGGATGTTCTCTGTTGTGGTCAGCAAAGCTATTGGCAGACTCGGACGATGAGGAGTCTGGGGAGGAACTTGGACCAGTCTTGGAGTCTGGGGAAGGCTCTGATGGATTCTCTGCATCAGAAGCAGAGACAGAACCAGGGCCGTCCGACATTTCCCAGCTGCCTTCTGTTCCAAATGTGCATATGCGCAGAGCTGTCGGGGGAGGAGAACAATTGAGGAACAGGGGCCAACTCGGGAAGAAAGGCATATGTGGACCATGAGTGGCCCCTCCCTAGCTGGGGAATAAATAGAAGCAAAAGGGGGGGGGGGGTTGCAGAAGACAACAGTTCGTATTTCTTTGGTTATCGTGGTTCATGTCTCAGAGACTTCTTGCCAGAAATAAATTTATAGCTTTGCGACTGGAAAATCTTGGCCTGGTAGTTATCCAAGGACCGATAAGGTCTGTTATTACAATTAACCCTTACAGGGATTATTGCCTGGACTTTTCTCTGTGTGAATGCCATTAATTCACAGTAGTTAAATAAAGAGGATAAGGGTCTGCTGTTTCTTGGGTCTGCTAAGGCTGGGTCAGAACATTCTCAATCATCCAGATCAGGTTGTCCCAAATGTGCTTTTTCCAAAAGGCAACTGAATTTTCTGGGGGGGGGGGGTCCTTTGAAAATATTTCATTTCTCATCCAAGAAGCTTCATCCAAGAAACATTTCTCTCCTCCTCCAAGAGTTAAAACTGAAGAAGCTTCTTGGATGAGAAGCAAAACATTTTCAACAGAAAGAGAAAACAACAAAGTCCAGTTGCCTTTTGGAAAAAAAAGCACCTTTGATATTTTTGCAACCCTACATTTGATGTGGTCCAGAGGTATTAGTGGCTGTCCTGTGTTTCTGTCAGTCCCCCAATCCAAGGTAGACCAATTTGGAAATCAAAAGCATGCAAGCCACTAGAACTTCAATTGCAAGGCTGTAATAATAGAATCTTGCAGCCCTAAGTGTGATTCATTCCCTTTTTGTTCACGGGAACTAGGGAATATCATGCCTAAGATATTTTGTCAAACTACATTTCTGCCCTGGATTAAGATTTCTTTCAATTGACTGTTGTCTTGATTTCATATTTTTCTTACTCCATCTGTCCATTATAGTTTCATTCTACAAACATCCTTCTAAAGGTATGTACCATGTTTTCCCGAAAATAAGACAGAGTCTTACTTTCTTTTGCCCCATGAAATATGGCCTTGGGCTTATTATAGGGGGAGGGCTTATTGTTTTGGGGTTGCTGGGCAGCTGCTCCTTTGCGAGTGGGCTCCCAAGAAGCTGGGCACAGCCTCAGGGGTGAAGCAGCCATGAGGGGTTGCACAAGCGCCTGTTCTGCCACTAGCAAGCATGCCTCCCAGCCTCACCATGCCCTGGCCCAGCTCCCCCTGCAGAACCAGGCCGCCGCTGCCGCCATGCTCTGAGCATCACTTCTTCTCCAGTTTCCAAACTCCAAAACTCAGCTGCTCCGACTTCCAAACTCCAAAACTCGGCTGCCGAGTCTTCCAGCAGCGGCCGCTTTAGGAGTGCGCTGTATGGTTGTGGGCCGGCTGCTGTACAGAGAGTCTTCCAGACAGAGAGTCTTCCAGCAGCTGGTCCACAACCATACAGTGCACTCCTAGAGCGGCCGCTGCTGGAAGACTTGGCAGCCGAGTTTTGGAGTTTGGAAGTCAGAGAAGAAGTTATGCTCAGAGTACGGCAGTGGTGGTGGTGCCCTAGCTCTGCATGGAGAGCTGGGCCAGGTCATGGTGAGGCAGGGAGGCATGCTTGCTGGGGGCGGAATAGCCACTCGCGCAACCCCCTTATCCAGCGGGGCAGAGCTCCATGCACTGACCTAGGGGGTATCCCTAATGTGCCAAGCCACGAGCAGAGGGGGGCGAGCAGAGCACCACATGGCTTGGTGCCTTAGGGACCCCCTAGGTCAGTGAATGGCACTCTGTCTGGCTGGAGAGGGGGTTTGCAGGGTGGTTGCTTGTCAGCATTGTCACCTCATGGCTGCTTTGCCCCTGAAGCTGTGCCCAGCTCTTCAGGAGCCCACTCGCAAGGGAGCAGCCACCAAGCAACTCTCCCATCTGGCCAGGCAGAATGCCATTCCCCAACCTAGCGGTATCCCGAAGGCAGCAAACAACGTGAGCACCTTTCTCCCCCCTGGCTCCCGTGGCTTGGCGCCTTCGGGATACCGCTAGGTCGGTGAGTGGTGCTCTGCCTGGCCGGAGAGGGGATTTGTCCAGGGGGCTTATTTTCAGGTGTGAGCTTATATTTTTGCTGACACAAAAATGTGGCAAGGCATTAGTTTCAGGACAGGTTGTATTTTCGGGAAAACATGGTAATCACTCTGGCTTCCTATGTCTCAACTGAATTCCAAGGAACAGTTTTTTTCACGGAATTTCTGTCTTCACATGAAACTTACCATATTTTTTCGGACTATAAGATGCACTGGAGTATAAGACGCACCATGATTTTGAAGAGGTAAATTTAAAAAAAGTGTTTGCACTCTGCAGGCTTCCCAAACCCTCTGCACACCTTGTTTTTTTTTGCAAAAAAAGGGGGGGGCATTCAGAGCTTTGGGAGGCTTGTAGAGTGCTCCTAGGGGCTGGGTGTGTGTGGGGGGAAATGAACAAAAACAGACCCCCTTTTGCTCATTTTTTCCCCTTCCCACCCCCCAGGAGCACTTTGCAAGCCTCCCAAACCCTATGCACATCCATTTTTGCAAATAGGGCAGGGTTTTGGTAGGCCAAAAATGCTGTATTCGGTGTATAAGATGTACCCAGATTTTCACCCTCTTTTTAGGGGGAAAAGGTGTGTCTTATATTCTGAAAAATAGGGTATGTGTCCTCACATGGAATTTTTTCCATTGCATTTCTGTCCTCACAAAGGATACAAGTACCTTCTGTACTTATGACATTGTTAAAAAATGTCTCCTTCTACTGGAGAATTTCAAAGAAATCAACTACTTAATATCTTTGTCCACATTAAACTAGCTACCTGTCAGCCCATAAAATTTCAAAAAGACATTTGTGCCCAGCTCTAACTAAGCTTCATGTCTAATGATCTGCATTTTGATTGGTTGGTCATATTGTATGCTATGATTAAATAGGCTCTGGGGCTGTTTTTCTTTTATTGACAATTATAAAGATAAAGGAACTTTTTGTAGAATTTCTGGTTTCTCTGTACTATGGGTATCCATGGGAGACAGGGGGGAATTGATGACATGTACAGTACCGTGACCCGACAAAAGCACGAACATCATAAGCGCGCTGACAAAACTGCAGCGCTAAAACCGCAATGTCAAAAGCACGCCGACAACAGCGCGCCGACAACAGCGCGATTTAAGTTAAAGTAAGGTTTAGGGTTAGGTTTAGGGTTAGGTTTAGGGTTAGGTTTAGGGTTAGGTTTAGGGTTAGGTTTAGGTTTAGGTTTAGGTTTAGGGTTAGGGTTAGGGTTAGGTTTAGGGTTAGGTTTAGGGTTAGGTTACAGCGCGCTTCTGTTGACGCGCTTCTGTTGGCGCGCTTCTGTCGGCGCGCTTTTGTCGGCGCGCTTCAGGGCTCATTCGTCGCTCATTCATCGCACGGTTTTGTCGGCGCGGTTTTGTCACCGCGGTTTAGTCAGGCGCGCTTTTGTTGTTCGCGCATTTGTGGTGGAACCGTACAGTACATGAGGAAGTCATGAGAAGTTTGTAGTAGTGGTTAAAGCATCAAACTAGAAACTGGGATTCTGTGAATTCTGATCCTGGCTTAGGTATAAAACCAGCTGCATGACCTTGAGTCAGTTATAGGTGGTCCTTGACTTATGATCACAACTGAGCTCCATATTTCCTTTGCTCAGTAACACTATTCTTAAATGAAAGTCTATGGAGATTCTCAATCAATTCAGGTCATGGTTGTCCCAAAGGTGCTTTTTCAGGAGGCAATTGGACTTTCTGGTTTTTTTTTTCTTTGAAGACATTTCACTTTTCATCCAAGAAGATTCTTCAGCTCTGACTGAATGGTGGGGAATGGAAGGACTTATATTCCTTGCAGACAGCTGGTCATTTGCATTCATTTAGAGGGTTGTTGAGGTGCTTGGAGGTTTTTTTTTGTGTTCTCAGGGTCACCTGAGTAGTGCTCCTGGTTCCTGTAGTCTGCAATTTTTCTGGAAACCCATTCAAATACCCACATCATTCAAAGGGTGTTCATCCCAAATTACATAGCTAAAGGTTTATAGAGATTCTCAGACATCCAGGTCATTGTTGTCCCAAAGGTGCTTTTTCAGGAGGCAACTGGACTTTTCTTTCTTATTTTTTTCTTTGAAAACATTTCACTTCTCATCCAAGATGGTGTGGGAGTATGAATGGTTTTCCAGAAAAAAAGTGCAGACTACAGGAACCATTTGCACTACTCAGGTGACCCTCAGGACAGAGATAAACCTCCAAGGGCTTCAACAACCCTCTAAAAGAATGCAAATGACCACCTGTCTGCAACAAATCCTTCCATTCCCCACCATCCAATCAGAGCTGAAGAAGCTCCTTGGATGAGAAGCAAAACGTCTTCAAGGAAAAAACAAGAATGTCCAGTTGCCTCCTGAAAAAGCACCTTTGTTCTTAAGTGAGTTTTGTGCCATTTTATGACACTTCTTGCTGTAGTTGTTAAGTGACCCACTGCAATTGTAAACAACATGGTTGTTAAATGAATCTGGCTTCACTGACTTTGCTTCTCAGAAAATCGCAGAGTGACCCCACAACCTTGGAATATTGCAACCATCATAACTATGAGCCATTTGCAAAGCATCTGAATTTGATAACGTGACCATGGAAATGCTAAAGGGGAGGAAGGGGAAGGAGAGAAGGGAAAGGAGAGGAGGAAGGAAGGAAGGAGAGAAGAAAGAGAAGAAAGGGGGTAGGAAGGAGGGAGGGAAGGAGGGAGGGAAGCAAGGAGGGAAGCAAGGAGGGAAGGAAGGAGGGAAGGAAGGAGAGAAGGAGAGAAGAAAGGAGGGAAGGAAGGAGGGAATGTAGAAGAGAAGGAAGGGGGGAAGGAAGGAGGAAAGGAAGGGGGAAAGGAAGGAGAGAAGGAGTGAAGAAAGGAGGGAAGGAAGGAAGGAAGGAGGGAAGGAAGGAGGGAAGGAGAGAAGGAGAGAAGAAAGGAGGGAGGGAAGGGGGAAGGAGGGAGGGAAGGAAGGAGGGAAGGAAGGAGAGTAGGAGAGAGGAAACGAGGGAAGGAAAGAGGGAGGGAGGGAGGGAAAAAGTAGGACCGTTGTAAGATAAGATGGATCTATGGGATGGTAAGAAAGCGATTTTCAAGTATATTGTCAACTGTAGGGAAAAAATTGTTATAAATACATATAGAGCCAAGGTGGCGCAGTGGTTAAATGCAGCACTGCAGGCTACTGCTAGATCAGCAGTTCAGCGGTTCAAATCTCACCGGCTCAGGGTTGACTCAGCCTTCCATCCTTCCGAGGTGGGTAAAATGAGGACCCAGATTGTTGGGGGCAATATGCTGACTCTCTGTAAACCGCTTAGAGAGGCCTGAAAGGCCTATGAAGCGGTATATAAGTCTACTGCTATTGCAGTTATGAGATCATATAATTGTGAATGTATATGTGAAATTGATAAAATAAAAAATTGGAAAAAAAGAGGAAATGCTGCCATGCTGCAAGTGTGAAAACGGGGTCACTTTTTTAAAAAAAAGTTTTTATTTTACACACATAAACACATCAACAAGAACAAACACATGACTTAAGACAACATAGGAACAATAAGTTCCATCATGTATCATACAGCAGTTCCGTATCGGTTTCTTTGCAGTTAGTGTTTTCCCATTCTATAATTAGCTATTTATAACCAAATATTGTTTATCTATAATGTGCTAGATATATTGTATATGCTATACAATTCCAGGTAAATATTCACATAGTTATTCTTTTTCTTTGCCAATCTTATACTATTGTTATTCCCTTTAAGAGATTATAGAGTACAGTTTGGGTTGTATTATTTACCTTCCCAAGCATCTATTGTGACATCATCTTATTTTCTCTTTCTTTTCTTTTCTCTCTCCCTTCCTTCTCTACTTCCTTCCTACATTCTCTTTTAATCAGTGCCGTTGTAGCTTTGAACTGGCACTAAATGAATGTTTGTAAGTCAAAGACTAGCTAAGCTCTCTTTCAGACAGGAATGAGCAAACCACTTCCAAAATCTTATAAGCCACAGTGGCGCAATAGTTAGAGTACAGTACTGCAGGTTATATCTGCTGCCTGCCGGTTGCCTGCAATTTGGCAGTTCAAATCCCACCAGGCTCAAGGTTGACTCAGCCTGCCATACTTCTGAGGTGGGTCAAATGAGGACCTAGATTGGTGGGGGAAATAGGCTGACTCTCTAAACTGCTTAGAGAGTTTGTAAAGAGTAAAGCACTGTAAAGCAGTACATCAATCTAATTGTTATTGCTATCCTATGAAGAAAACTGCAGATACACCCAAGCAGTCACCAGGAGCCCAGACTGATCTGAAGGCACACATATACAACGCATGATGAAGTAATGCAAATGCAACAATTTACTTTGCACAAGTCACCATGCCTTTGACTAATCTCACCATTGTGCGTTCCCAATCGTTTTGCCATCACTGCAGTTTGCTTTCAATGCCACTAGTTTGTATCCTTCTGCTTTCCTTTTTCTGGCACCCGGCAGCTGCTCATCAAAATCTTTGTCGTGCATGTGGTTTGCCAAACAAAGCAATTTCTTCATTGTCTCAACTGGAGGGTCTCCTGAAACAGCACTAGCTGCCCCTGTTTTATATTCACAACATAGATCTTTACATCGCAAAATATTCTGGTGCATCCGCTCTTTCATTTTTAATGAAAACATTTCAACGACTCAAAGGAAAGGTCACCGTAGTGCATTTAGAGCACAAATCATTGCAGAAGAGATGGAAAACAGCCAGTGATGGAAGATACCTGGGGAAGAACTGCCAGAGGTTATTGGGGGGGTAAAGGTATTGGGGAATAAACCTGAAAGCCTCTTACAAGTCTGTAGCAAGCTTGACACCATGAGTTTGGATGACATCGGTTCTTTACAAACAAGGAGACTCAATTCCTCCAGAGATTTTTTTTAAAACAATTTTTATTTATTTTTGAACAAAGACAAACAATAATAAAAATAAAAAAGCCATCTTCCATTACAAATTGTAGAAAGTGTGTCAGTTGGTTACAGTATTTCCATGCATCTCTTCCATAGTCACCACCTGCTTTTCATATCAAATTGCATATTTTAAATGCACCTATATTCATGTATATCACGATTATTATCTCAACCTTAATTTGACTATAATTGTTTTTACATCCTTTTATATATAATATTCAAAATCTAGAATAGGATTATATGATAACATTCTATTAAATCATCCCAAAACCATCCAATCGCAATACATCTTTATAACATATTCTAGATAAAGCTTTTAAATCTCTCATATTCTCCATGTGTTGTTTATATAAAATTTCATATTATCAAACTAATATATCTATATGTATTGTTATCATTATTAATTATTATTTAACTATAGCTATTGTCACTTCATTTTATACATACTACCAGTAAACTAAATTTAGCTTAGTTTTTAGTATACATTTTCATTGCATCAACCTGTATCTTTCCAGTAATAGTGCAGGCTTATATCTCTTGCCATTTGTAGCATTAATATTCTAGTTACTTTCTTAATAAATCTGTGTGAACCTCTCTTCACAACATTTTCCTTTCGTATCTCATAAAAGCTCGAAACCCAGCATCTGCTCTTTCCATCAGCTTATCTTTGGTTATCACTGGTGCTTCTGTCAAGATTTCTCTCCTTATCACCATCAATTTTTCTCTCTTTTCTTCTTCTGTGTTTTGAAGTCTGGGGTAGAGTTCCAATCCATCTATTTCCCCTTTCCATATTCTGCTCTTGCCATTACCAACCATGCTCACTTTGTTGTCAGTATCCACATATTTCTTATCTCTTTGCTCATTTTTTTTCTTCCACTTTTTGAACTCTGTCCTTCACATTCTTCATTTGATAAACATCCTCAGTTTTTCCATCAATGTTTTCTGTTTTGTATTCCATATTCTCCAATCACTCTTCAATTCTCTCTGTCACAACGAATAGATTTTGAATTTCAAACGTAATCATTTGCAATGTTACAGTTTCTTTTTCCTGCTGTGCCATAGGATTCAAGGCTATTTTAATAAACTTCAAACAGGTTCATTTATTATCTTTCAAGTCAAAATGTTGTCTTCCCTCCAATAGCTAGTGATAGAACTCCCCCAAAGCACCTGTATAAACAACTTGTGCTCTTCCTACTATCACTCTCAGTAAACAAACTGAAAGTACATTGAATCTCAAGTGATCAAAGAGAAAGAAGAAAAAAACAATGTATCCAGCCTCCAGCATCTAAGTGGCAGTGTAACTGCTTTTCCTCCTGTTGTTACAACCCTCTTTATAATCCTTCTTATTATATTCTTTATATTCCAAATTTAAGAAAGAAAAAAAACCCTTAAATGGAGATCAAAAACAATCCAATCAATTCAATTAAGCATTATCAAAAAAAGAAGGGAAATTTTAATCCATAGGTGTAAGCAAAAGTGAAAAAAGAAGGAAAAAATTAATCCATTCAGTTTAAAAAATAGGGAGCCTTTGCAAAAATTCCGTCCATGGAAAAAAAAATTAGAAACAGGATAACATATTAACTTTAATGTAGATTAATTTCACCGCTTACAGTCTTCTATCTTCACTTTTAATTTAACTTAATTTTTGGGGGGCTAGTCTCTTTTTCTAATAATAACATTTCCTCACCAATTTGACACACTTTCTCTTTTCGCTTTCTTCCCATTATGGAGCTGTCCCAACTTCAGCAGCTTCATTAGCTGCGTTTCTATTGCCAGAAAAAAGGCTATTCCTGGATCTTTCAGGGACTTTGCGGTGTCCCTGAGATCAGCAGGAGGTGCTCTTCTCAATCATAACCTCTGCAGGATGGTTTAGATCTGAATGGACCGTCCAGCGGCAGAAATATCAACTGCAATCTTGGAGCACCAAGATCGCACGTCATGCCGTCATGACATCAGATCCTTTTTCGTCAATTCCTCCAGAGATTTGAGTGGCATTGAATGGAACAGCTTTTAGGAAAGAGGCAGAAATCATTCTGTCCCCTCCTTTGGGAGATGGGCTATGGTGGCATTTCATTTTTTGGCAGAGGGGAGAAGGAGGAGTGCCTGTGGCAACAGCTGACTTTTGCATCCCACTTAGGAACATAGGCAGAACCTTCGGATTTGAAGTTTAGCATACCTTTAGGCTGAAGTATGGCTTTTAACATTTTAATCTTGGATCTTATTAAACAAAGAGACAGTTTCTATTGATCTCGAGATCTACACAACAGAGAAGGCAATAATTCATCTAAATTCAACTTTCAGGCATGTCCTGGGAATATTGTCCCCTGAAAGAGAGGGCGGGGATGTGCATTTTAGAAATCAACACATGAATCAGTCTTGGGGGGCCTTAAATTCAGACCTTACCCAGTTGATGGATATGGAGAGAGAAAAAGGCATATTTTCTTTTAGCTTGAAAGGGGGAAAGGTAAATTTTACAGCATATGCCTTATTCACAGATGGTCCTTCTAAAAAGATCTTGATTTGAAATGTAGGGAAGGATTCCACTAGCAGTTCCATGACTCAGATTTTAGAACAAGTAATAGAACAAATAATGGCAGCAAGTCTGCTCTATGAAATGGATTTATATGTTTGTCTTTGTAACTATAACAGATTTGATTCTAAACAGATCGTATCTATTCTCCCAGAAAGCCATTGGGTCTATACAATTTACATTGGAGTCATGGAGGAGGAGGAGGAGGAGGAGGAGGAGGAGGAGGAGGAGGAGGAGGAGGAGGAGGAGGAGGAGGAGGAGGAAAATTAAAAGGAGAATAAAAAATTGCCATAGCATAACTTCCTGAAGTGTACAAGTGTTTAAACAGAGATTTCCACCCCCTTTCCCTTCATTTTGGAGATAAATCAATCTTATAAAAGATAAACAAAATAAATTAAAATAAACAACTAAAATATATACAATATTCTCAGCATCTGACAAAATGGTATCAGCCCACCATAATTACGAAGCTAGGGAAATATCTCCCTTACAAAACAAATTTCAACCTATACATAATTAATAAAATGGAGTCAATGATCATATTTCAGAGGGAGATAACAGAATAACAGAGTTGGAAGGGACCTTGGAGGTCTTCTAGTCCAACCCCCCACTCAAGCAGAAAACCCTATATTATTTCAGACAAATGATTGTCCAATCTCTTAAAAACCTTCAGGGTTGGAGCATCAATAACTTCTGAAGGCTAGTCATTCCACTGATTAATTGTTCTAACTGTCAGGAAAATTCTCCTTAGTTCTAGGTTATTTCTCTCCTTCATTTACTTTCCATCCATTGCTTTTTGTTCTACCCTCAGGTGCTTTGGAGAATAGTTTGACACCCCCCCCTCTTCTTTGTGGCAACCCCTGAGATATTGGAACACTGCTATCAGATCACCCCTAGTCCTTCTGTTCATTAAACTAGTCATACCCAATTCCTGTAACCCTTCTTCACATGTTTTGTCCTCCAGTCCTCTAATCATCTGTGTTTTTCTTCTCTGCACTTTTTCTAGAGTCTCAACATCTCTTTTATATTGTGGTGACCAAAACTGAATGCAATATTCCAACTGTGGTCTTACTTGATTCTATCTCTCTCTTAATGCAGTCTAAGACCGTGTTGGCTTTTTGGCAACTGCAGCACACTGCTGGTTCATATTTAATTGGCTGTCCACTAGGATTCCAAGATCCCCCTCACAGTTACTACTATTGAGCCAAATACTGCCTATTTGATAGCTGTGCATTTGGTTTTCCTTGCCTGTAGAAACTTACTTTTCTCACTATGAATTTCAGTTAGATAGGACCTAGTGTTCAAGTCTGTCGTGATATCTTGTATCTTGAGCTTATTTTCTGGAATGTTGGCTATTCCTGCCAGCTTGGCATAATCTGCAAATTTGAAGATATCAAAGAGCACTGGGTCTAAGACAACACTCTGAGTTCTTCCGTGCATCTAAATGCAGTTCCCTTATGGACTGCATGTTGAGTGTAGTTGGTTAACCAGTTACGAATCCATCTGCTGGTGATATAAATTAATTAAATAAATAAAATTGGATTGGGTGATTTGAGTTCAATAACAGGAGACTGTAAGTTCTAGTCCTGCCTTTAGCATGAAAGCCAGCTGAGTGACTTTGGACCAGAAAGGCTCTCTCAGCCCAACTCAGCTCACAGGCTTGTTGTGGGGAAAATAAGAGGAGGAGAGAGTATTGTATATGTTTCCCACCTTGAGTTACCGTATTTTTGGAGTATAAGATGCTCTTGAGTATAAGACACACCTAGCTTTTGGGGAGGAAAACAAGGGGAAAAAATCTGCCTCTGCCTCCCAGCAATTTGCCTCCTTGCAACAAACAGCAAACAGAACAGACAATATACACTGTTTGTGATGTTACATTTCAGACTATACTTGTACAGATGCTGTCAAAATTGATGTGGCCTTCTGGGAGTATAGTTATTTTTTGTTATTTAAAAGAAGATACAATAGCAGTGGGCCTCTTTAGATCAAGGATTTATTTTAAAAAGTTTTGTACATTGAAGGCGGACAGAAGACGCAAGAGCCAGGACTTCCAACAAGCAAACGATTTATTGAAGAACAGAACAGATGACAACGATTCAAAGGAACAGAATCCGCGCCAAGGTATTTATATGCGGTTCGTATGATAGGGAACCAATAAGGAGCCGAGTACTGTCCAGCAACTGCTGACGCAGTACCTCGGCCAATCACAATGCGTTAGCTGGCTAGCAACAGACTATGCTGCGTCCCAGCCAATCAGGGCGCAGCATAGACTGTTGCTGGCCCTTTTAAGAATATTCTACAAAAAGCTTCTTCATTTTATTAAGTTGTCTAGAACAATAGCAGTCTTTAAAAAAAATAAGTCTAATAATTTCAACATTCTATAGGCATTTATAGTTGTTGACTTACCTCCTTGCAGCAAACAGTAAACAGCCTGATTAGCACAAGAAAAAAAGCTGCTTCTGCCTCCCAGCAATTTGCCAGCAAACAGCAAGTTTCACTTTCAATTTCAGTAGGGGCCTCCCCATCATAAGCTGTTTCAGGCTGCAGGGATTGCCATAGCCTATTGCAGCCTTTGCAATCCCCATTTCCACATTTGCTGCAAGAGGTAAATTGCTGGGAGGCAGAGGCCAAAGGGTGGGGGCTGGTGGGTGGGTGGGGTTACATTCAGTATATCAGATGCACCCAAATTTTCACCCCTTTTTTTTGGGGGGGAAGGTACATCTTATACTCCAAAAAATATGGTTTTTATAAAAATAATACAGGTGGTGTAGGTAGTTAGCACCCACTCATCTCCTAGGAAAATGAGATATTTTAGGAAATATTAAAAGGGCAGAATATTTCCCCTAAAAGGGAGGCAGAAACTCCCCCCCACCTTTGTCAAGGGACCACTAATGCCTGATCCAGTCTATTCTACATAACAAAGATCCACCTGCTTCAGGCAGAGCCATAGTAGGAATTGCACAAAGCCCTCTGCCCATCTCACCACATGGCACCTGGGAAGATTACATCATCACCCAGCAAGAGTCAACCAAGCTTGGGACCCAGGACAGCCTACAGTTTCTCCTGCATGGCCCCATGGGAGTCTGACAACCAATCAGAAAACAAGCTCAAATTCAAAAGCCCAAAGAGGGTATAATACTCAGGCACTCTCAGCATCTCTTTTGCCCCAAGACCTCAAACCATGTGATCCTGAATATATCCTCAATAAACCTTCTTTCCAAGCAACTTCCATGAATCCAGTGTCTTTTTCCCCACTTGGAACTGAACCCAGAAGGACATTACTTGCAACAATGGGATATCAGTAAATAAATTAATCAAAACCTAGTTAGGAACCTTACTGAAGAAAGGGGCAATAGCAAGTCTGTAGTAGATTTTTTTCCCCCACTCAACCCTGTGTTTCTGTTTCTTGGTATCTACTAGCTGAGCTTTCTGTCTTCTTGCACCTAGTGGTACCAGGCCTGGAGGAATATTTCATTTTATTTTTATTTTATTCTTGAGCACTCAGAATAGAAAAGGCTCTTCTTCCTCTGTTTTTTATAAACTTCATCTGAAAGTGGGCCTCTAAGGAGAAGCCCAGCAAGCACATTCATAAAGAGAAGGCAGAGTTCAGCTTTTGGTTTCCAGCAGGACTTGATCTATTTCTGGGTTACTGTGAAGTGGCATCAGGAGAGCTTGCCCACTTCTCCATATCATAAATTAAAGACAAGAGAATCTGCAGCAAAGGGAAGAGTTACTAATTATCTTTAAATTCAGAAATGGATTTTTATTTTTCAGCTTAGAGTTGCAGAATTGTGGTGGTTTGCCTCTGAGGTCTCCATTTTGACACTGGGTGGTGCCTGTTCTTCCCTTTTTAAATCTTTTTTTGGAGGGAGGGTAGAAATGTTTTCTAAGACACTGCTCAGATTTTAGGAGAAAACATATGCAAGCTGTTTGTATATTTAGGTAATTAAGAATTTATATGTCCATCCCTTCTGTGTGAACCTTAACCCTAACCCTAAAGGGGTGGTTATTTTTTCTTCTTACCACCAGAAGTAGAGATAATAAATCTGAAAACTTGGAGCTTTTTTTCCTCTCTCCTTTCCCCTCTTTTACTCTTTCTAATGTTTTCTTTCTTTCTTTCTTTCTTTCTTTCTTTCTTTCTTTCTTTCTTTCTTTCTTTCCTTCCTTCCTTCCTTCCTTCCCTCCTTCCTTCTTTTCTGTCCCTCCCTCCCTTCATCATCTCTAACCTACTGTTCAACTTTGAAGGATTCCCCAAAAAATTACATAATGTTAAAAGCAAAAGGTTTACCAGCTCAAATGACAGGGTGCAGAAGAAAATGTGGATGTAGACTAAAGAGACAAAAATGAAAATGCATGTGTGGTTCTTAGAATGACTACCTATCAAAAAGGGCTATTCGGGGTAGTCCAGCTGATTTTGTTGCTTTTTCTCTGAAATCAGTTGTTCCCTGTTATCTGATAACAACATAGCAATAGCAATAATACTGCTCCATAGTACTTTATAGCATTCTCTGGATCTTTTACAATGTCAGCCTAATGCCCCCTAAAATCTGGATCCTCATTTTACTGACCTTGGAAGGCTGACTCAACCTTGAGCCCTGTCAGGATCAAAATCTGGCCTGTGGGCATAGTTTTCCTGCAGTACTGAATTCTAACCATTGCACCAGTAGGGCATCTAACTCCAACATCTATAAACAGAGATGGTGGTCCCTTAGTCAGGTCTATGTCAATTCGTCACAGCCACCTCACCATGACCAATGTGCCACAGCCAACTCAGCATGGCCAACATGCCACAGCCAACTTGCTGCAGGATAACTTGCTGTGGGACAAGAGTTACACCAATATCAAAGTTAAGGTAGAACTGTAGTGAGTCTTGGACCCTTTACGTACGAAAGGAGAGAAAGTTGAGCACCTTTCAAATGTGCTGTTTCCGACGTATCCTGGTATGATAAAGTTCCCAATAGTGCAGTCTTGGAACGTGCTGGAATCTCTTACTCAACTGCGCATGCCCAAGATGGTGTCCTGTCGCATTTGAGGAGAACTTTGGCGAGATTATTGTCCTTCAATCATCAGGGGGTACCCTATCCCATCGTCAGTTCCAGGTCCAGCTATGAGAACTTCTTGGGACCTTGGGGATACCCTTGAAGTGTGATTTCCTGCCTTGTGAAATGGGGCAGTTGGCGGTAAAAGGAGAATGGAGAGTGTTGGTGGTTGCCGGCATGGGTGTGGTCGGTGGCGGCGATGGGACACCCAGCCTGGGGTCTCTGCAGCTGGCGTGGGTGTGGTCAGCAGCAGCGGCGGGACGCCCGGCCTGAGGTCTCTGCACGGAGCTTAGCTGTTGGAGTTGTTGCGGCAAGTTGGCCCTGGTGAGTTTGGCTGCTGCAACCTGGCTGTGGTGAGTTGGCCATAGCAAGTTGGCCATCGTGTGTTGGCCGTGGTGTGTTGGCCGTGGTGAGTTGGCTGTGGCAAGTTGTCCCATTCCCTCCTTATTCTGCCTTTTAGTCAGCACTTCAGCAGGTGAGAAAGCCCAGACTGTAAAACTTGTAGACTTGCCTAATTCCACCTCTGTTCTCTTTGATAGTTGAATGGGTGTATTGAGAACTGTCAGTTTTCTCAGCTTCTCAGCCCTAACCTAACAATTACTTTCACAGATCATCAGCTCCAATCACTTCTAGTCATTACTTAACTGAGCTGAACTCAGCAGGAGGAGCTAAACCTGTTGCTTATTAAACAGAAGGACCTTCAGGGCATTGTCACACTGCTTCCCTGCAGGAAGTTGAGATTTCCCTCTTGAAAGCTCCTGGAGCAAAGAAAAGGGCAGTAAACGATGAATATTCCTTAGACGGTGAATAATTCACACATTTTTTTTTAAAGGAGAAAAAGTGGTGACCCTGACATTTCTAATTCCATGTCCTCTCATTCTAATTCAAATGAGATTTTGCTTTTTAAAATGCCATTTAAATTTCATGTGTTTAAAAACTGGACAAAAGTATCCGTATCCATTTCTCCTCCTCTCAGGTACAGAAGAGGAGGCTCTGGGGCCCTCCAGCTTTTCTTCTAAACTACAATTGTATAAGCATTGTGGAGGTTTTAAAAAAATCATTTTTTCTGCTCCAAATGTTGTCTTCCTGTTTGTATGGTAGAAAGTAGTAGAGCAGTGGTGGGTTCTGGATCCCGTTGCAACCGGTACAGTTGCAACAGGGCCCAGCGTCCACCACATGAATGTGCACAGCGTGTGCAGTGTACACATGCGTCCTTACCTCTTGAAGCGACTCTGCACCACTACAGCTACTTGGTGGAGCATTGTGCAGGCGCTGTGCGCTCTATTTGTGTGCCCGGAAGCGCTGAAGAGCTCGAATACATGTAAGGAGCTTGAGTGGGCAGTACTGGAACAGTACCCAGTGCTCCGGCCAGGCACTGGTACGCCCATACCAGGGTGTACCGCCTGCAACCCACCACTGTAGTAGAGCACTTGTCCCTGTGGCTGAAAAAAGTGAACCAATTTAATTTGTTACAGGTAGACCCAGGTGTGTGTTCTGGCAGTCATTATTACCAGTTCACTCGTGGCCACACCCCACATCCACGTGCCCTTGATGTGTGCTGCGCACGCATACACAGTGCAATAAAAATTGCTCTGCGCACATGCAGAACCAAAAAACAAGATGGCTGCACCTATGGCGCCACCTGGAGAACCAGTTCAGGGGTGTCACAGGCCTGGGTCACTGCCAGTTCCAGTGACCCAGGCCGCCAAACCACTATTGGTTCGGCCGCACCAGTCCGAACCGGTAGGAACCCACCACTTGGTAGACCTTGCTTAACAACTTCCCTAATGATTTTAGAGACTATTTGAATTTACAATGCACTGAAAAAGTAGCTTTACAACCAGTCCTTTCTTTTATGACCATCACAACTTCCTCGCAGTCACATGATCAAGATTCTGGCATCATTTATTATTTTATTTAGTTAGTTAGTTTGTCAAACATGTACGAAATAACAGGTATAAGTATAAACATGGGCAGGAGCACATGAAACGTGTACAAATAAATGGGGAGAGTAGGGCAGGGACGGTAGGCTGGTGTGCTTATGCACACTGCCTTACAGACCTCTTAGGAATGGTGTGAGGTCCATGGTAGACAGTTTAAGGTTAACGTTATGGGGGTTAGAGGAAGTAACAACAGAGTCAGGTAGAGCTTCCAGGATTGACAACTCTATTGCTAAAGTCGTATTTTCTGCAATCGAGTTTGGAGTGGTTTACCTTGAGTTTGTATCTATTGTTTGCCCGTGTATTATTGTGGTTGAAATATCCTACAGGTGCTTACAACTCTTGCAGCATTCTGCAATCACATATTCATCAGTTTTTGATGAGCAGAGAAGCCAGCAGTAAAATAGCAAGTCACTGTTATATAATGTCTTGCTTAATGACCCACAGTGACTTGTTTAATGACTGAATGGGAATAGACATGAATAACACACCACAATTTCGTGATGTTTTGCTTAGCAACTGTGTTGCTTCGCAACAGAGTTGCTGGTCTCAGTTGTGATTGCTAAGTTACCTGTTGTAATTTAAGGATCCCTCAGACTCATAGAAAAATCAATAAAATTCCATTGACCTCAACAAATTGCTCTTTTCTGTATAATACGTGGTGCTTTACACAAGCTTCTTTCAAAAGTATGACAAAAAGCAAACATTCCACCATAGAGATATTTATTTCCTTTCTAGTAGGTCGGGCTGTTTGATTCTGAAAAATATAGCAGACAATTTAACTTTTATCTCATTCACGGTGTCCTAGCTTTTAATGAACTGAACTTAGTTGGTGTATTTGACACGACTTCTATTTGCTTGAAAATAGGTCTAGGTTAGTTAAGTCACTCCAATCTGTAATTATTGTTGTGAGTTCACACCCTCAGAGCTCTGGGGAACACACAAGGGCTCTGTGTATCTCTGAAACAACCAACCTCTGTGAACTTATTAACTACATTGCTTGGATGTTATTAATATCTGTTGAGTGACTTCTGGAATAAGAACTTCTGAATTTATGAAACAAAATCTTTGAAGACATATAATACATTTTACAACCATTCCCAGGCCTATAGACAGAGTAGAAATTTTGAGACTATGTTCGGGAACTCACCCAAAATGGACAGTGTGATCATTCACTGAAAATTTATTTACTGATGCAAAATAGTAAAATTGCTCCCCATGATCATTTGTTGCACCCCCACTTTGAATTTCTTGGGGCTTTTTCTTTCTTTGGAAACTAGACTCATTTTCAGACAAGGCCCTGGATTGTAGATGCTCTTCACTTTATTTCTTAAGAATGAGGGATCTATTGGAAGTGCATTACAGATAGTCTAGAGTAGAGTAGAGTAGAGTAGAGTAGAGTAGAGTAGAGTAGAGTATATTAGACTAGACTAAACTAAACTAGAATAGAATAGAATAGAATAGAATAATAGAGTTGGAAGGGACCTTGCAGGCCTCCTAGTCCAACTTCCTGCTCAGGCAGGAAACCCTATACCATATAGCATTTCAGACAAATGGTTATCCAATCTCTTCTTTAAAAATTCCAGTGTTGGAGCATTTACATTTCTGGAGGCAACTTGTTTCACTGATTAATTGTTCTCATTGTCAGAAAATTTATCCTTATCTCTAGATTGTTTCTCTCCTTGATTTACTTTCCATCCATTGCTTCCTGTCCTGCCCTCAGGTGCTTTGGAGAATAGTTTGATTCCTTCTTCTTTGTGGCACCCCCTGAGATATTGGAACACTGCTATCATGTCACCCCTAGTCCTTCTTTTCATTAAGCTAGACGTACCCAGTTCTAGCAACCATCTTTCATACATATGTTTTAGCCTTGGGTCCCCTAATCATTTTTCTTGCTCTTCTCTGCACTCTTTCTAGAGTCTCAACATCCTTTTTTAACATCATGGCGACTAGAACTGGATGCAGTTTTTCAAGTGTGGTCTAACCAAGGGACAAGACTTGTGATCACAATTAAGCCAAACCATTTATTGCTAAGCAAGACAATTATTAAGGTAGTTTTGCCACATTTTATGATCTTTCTTGCCTCAGTTGTTAAGTGAATCGCTGCAGTTGTTTAACTTAGTAACATGGTTGTTAAGTGAATCTGACTTCCCCATTGACTTCTGCTTGTCAGAAGGCTGCAAAAGGTAATCCACATGACCCCAGGATATGCAATCGTCATAAGTACGAGTCATTTGCCAAGAGTCTGAATTTTGATCACGTGGTCAATGCAATGATTGTGAAAAACAGTCATAAGTCATTTTTTCCGTGCTGTTGTAACCTTGAATAGTCACTAAATGAATTGCTGTAAATTGGGGACAACATGTATTGTAGAAATATAATAGGTTGTGCTTGTGATCTGTTTCTTACGGAAAAGTCCAGTAGCTTCTCAAGTGTTTTATTTTGCTTTTTTTTGATAAGAATAACCTTTTAGAATTTATTACTTCAGGGGTCCTGGAATTTTTTTTTCAGATGACCCCCTAACCAATTCATATAACTTAAAGCCCTCTTCTTTCAAATAATCACTCTCCTGCTATTATCCTCACTTCATCCACCCTACTTTATTTATTTATTTGATTTATTTAGTTTATACAGCCAGCCTATTTATCACAGACCTTATTTCATTTCTAGAGTTTCAATGAGCAAATTTCACAGGGACAGCAGTAATTGTCCCTGTCCTTGGTTTTATTTAATCGTCTGATCATTCTGGTTTATTGTTATTGTCTTATTGCAGTTTTATGATGTGCCGTGGTTAAGTTTTGTAATTTTACGGATGTAAATTGGCAGAATATCTCATTGTGCAAAATCCATACACTAGTCAGGAAGCCCCAGTGTAGACAAAACAGACTTGCTGAAAGTTGGCAAGGGATGAGAACTAGGCTATAGGCTATATTGTGATAGCAAATCTATGGCACGCGTGCCAGAGGTGGCACACAGAGCCCTCTCTGTGGGCACATGTGCCATCACCAGCTGCTCTTCTGGTTTCCAGTGTGCAGGTGTGCACTGGCCCGCTGGTCTTCACAGGTGCCAGAGGGTCGGAAAACTGCCTGAAAATGGCCCCAAAATGTCCCCCAAATGCCCCCAAAACAAGTCATTTTCCAGGCTATTCCGGGGGCATTTTTTGGACCATTTTCAGGCCATTTTCAGGCATGATCAAATTCACCCAGCATGCATTCTGTTTCTTGAAGGCTGAAATACACAAATTTATCTAACCACTTCTAAGTCAGTGGAAAGACAATGTCTACCGCTCTTGCTGTAGGTTAAAAGTCAGTTTTTCCAACTTGTATCAACACATCATGCTGGCCGGTTCATCTGCTGAGCTTAATTTCATTACAGGAAAATAACTCTATTCTAATTGTCTATTGGACATTGTTGCATCAATACAAAACAATACAATACAGTGTTGGAAGGGACCTTGGAGGTCTTCTAGTCCAACCCCCTGCCTAGGCAAGAAACCCTATACTGTTTCAGACAAATGGCTATCCAACATCTTCTTAAAGACTTCAGTGTTGGGGCATTCAGAACTTCTGGAGGCAAGCTGTTCCACTGATTGATTGTTCTAACTGCCAGGAAATTTCTCCTCAGTTCTAAGTTGCTTCTCTCCTTGATTAATTTCCACCCATTGCTTCTTGTTCTACCCTCAGGTGCCTTGGAGAATAGTTTGACTCCCTCTTCTTTGCGGCAACCCCTGAGAAACTGGAACACTGCTATCATGTCTCCCCTAGTCCTTCTTTTGTTGCAGGAGAGTCCCTTCACCTCTGATCAATAGTTACTACTCTCTGCAACTATTTTGTGCTGAGCTACAAGGCTACCTGTGCCTTCTGAAGGGTCTGGAGCTGGTGAATGTTGTATAGTAAAAGTTAGTCCTCGCTGTTACGAATGACAGCTCGGCAGCAGCCAGGCGTGTCTTAGCCAATCAGACGCGCCTGTCAGTTGCCGGGCGAGTCTGAGGAACTATAAAAGGCAGACTCGTTCAAACTATCAGTTGTTCAGCACCAGAGCAGACGAACACTCCAGTCCAGCTGGAGCTGCTTCTCTGCCCCTCTCTCTACACAGATCATCCTTCTGTTGCTACATTGTTAAACCAGCACCCTGCCTGGTTGTTACCTGTTACTGTTACAAGTTGTGTTAAAATAAATTGGTTACAGAGTTACCGGACACGAGCCTCTGTCTCATTCCTGAAGATATAATACTGGTGACGAGGACTGGGGACCTGTAACCAGAAGAAAAAGGAACCAACTGCCACTTCTCCAACCAACTGCTATGGCCGGAATGCCAATGTTTGCCCCTTTTGGGGTTGGAGGTGAAACCTGGGAGGCATTTCTTGAACGGTTTGAATGCTTTTTAATCGCTAACAACCGTCAAGGTCAGTCTCAAGCGAGGAAATGTGGGTTCTTCCTTACAGCTTGTGGCCCAGAAATGTTTGCCACCGCAAGGTCCTTTGCCGCCCCTAGAGCGGTGTACGACCTCACCTGGCAAGAACTAACAGACGGATTGCAGGCATACTACGCACCTACTCCATCTCAAATAGCCAGACGCTTCGCTTACCGCAGGCGAGTCCAAAAGCCTGCAGAAACGGTAAATCAATTTTTGCAAGCCTTGAGAGTTGCTGCAGCGCAGTGTGAGTTCCCAGATCTTGAGGCAAATCTCGCAGAGCAATTCGTCTGTGGCCTAAAGGATATTTTTCTCAGGCGTAGACTTTTGGGCAAGCCTAAGGTCACATTAGCTTATGCCATAGACGAGGCTCGCGCTGCGGAGTTGGCAGATTCATCCTCCAACGAAATAGAACGCTACCTCGCGCAGATGACGGTTGCTGGAGGGTTACCTGCCACTCAAGCCTCAACCGTTCCAACTCCTCCTCCGCTCCAGCAGCCAACGTACATTACAAATCTAATTGATGAGCTAGCCCCCCTGCCTGACTATCTACAACAACTTCAGGTAGATAGACTTGGAGCACAACCCCGCCGTCAGCAGCCTCGACAGAGTCAAGCCATCAGCCGTTTCCCTTCAAACTCCTCTGCTTGCATTGGCTGTGGCGGAGCGCACGCCCGGGCTAATTGCCCCTTCAAGGCAGCGGTTTGCCGCCGCTGCGGAAAGAAAGGACATTTAGCCCATGTCTGCAAGGCTTCACTTCCTACTCCTTCTGCAGCAATCGAGCCACCTCCTCCATATGGTCCTCCTCCACCCCCGCCGAAGAGCTCGCAGCAGCGGAAACCTGCTCAGCGTCAAGACGAATGCTTTAACATCAATCAAGCTTCTTCGTCCCTGCATGACACCTCCATCAACTCATCCTCACAGGGTACGGACAAAATCAATATTAAAATACTGATTGAAGGGAAGCCGTGTCAGATGGAAGTGGACTCCGGCTCATCAAAATCCCTTCTTTCTTGGGACACTTTTTCTATGTTGTGCCCCCACGTGAAACGTTGTCACTTGTCACCCCTTAACGCAATTTTAACAGACTATCAAGGCTCCCATATCTCTATCCTAGGTTCATATGCCTTGAGGGTTTCTTATGGCAAGTTTTGCGCTGTTTTACCTGCTTTAATTGTTCAGAAACCTTTACCAGCAATTCTGGGGTTAGAATGGTTTTCTCCCTTGGGTATCTCCCTTCAGGGGATTCATTCTACTGCGGACACGCCCCCAGACATAGCAGCAGTCTTGTCAGACTATGCTGATATCTTTGATGGCCAGCTAGGCCATTACAAAGGCAGCCCCATATCCCTTAGCTTGGACCCCCAGGTTGCACCAATCAGACTGAAGGCCCGCAGGGTGCCCTTTGCATTAAGGCCAAAGGTTGAAGCTGAGCTCGATAAGCTCGTGGCGCAGGGCATACTGGAGCCCGTCGACCACTCACCTTGGGAGACCCCCATTGTGATTGCGGTGAAGGCCGACGGCTCCATTAGGATCTGCGCCGACTATAAGTTGACCATCAACCTTGGCCTTCAGGCAAACCCCTATCCAGTCCCTGTTGTACAGCACCTGCTCCATTCCTTGGGGCAGGGCCGTATTTTCGCTAAACTGGATATGGCGCAGGCCTACCAGCAACTCCCTATGGATGACGATGCGGCGGCTGCCCAAACCATCGTCACCCACCGGGGGGCTTTCCGTTGTCGCCGCCTTCAATTCGGCGTTTCCGTTGCCCCGGGGATTTTCCAGAGCCTCATGGAACGTCTGCTCCATGGGCTCCCTGGAGTGGTACCTTACTTTGATGACGTCCTGATCGCTGCTGACAGCCGCTCAGACCTCATCAAAGTACTGAGGAAAGTCCTCGACCGTTTCAGGGGCGCGGGTCTTAAATTTAAACGCAGCAAATGTTTCTTTGCTGTGCCCCAAGTGGATTTCCTGGGCTTCACAATTGATGCCCAGGGAATTCATCCTACCCCTTCTAAATTGGCAGCTATCAGGAACGCTCCCACTCCTACTACAAAGGCGCAGCTCCAATCGTTCCTGGGGCTTCTAAATTTCTATGCACCTTTCATCCCTCACAAGGCATCACTAGCCGAGCCGCTACATCAGTTGCTCGACCGATCCGCGCCTTGGCAATGGGGCAGCCGCGAAGCGCATGCATTCGCGGCTGTCAAATCCCTGCTGACGTCAGAGGCAGTCTTAGTGCAATATAGCGACAAGATGCCCCTGACTCTAGCATGTGATGCCTCCCCCGTCGGTTTGGGGGCTGTTCTGAGTCACGTCCTGCCCAACGGCTCAGAAGCCCCCATAGCTTTTTATTCCAGAACACTGTCCTCGGCTGAGAGGAACTACAGCCAGATTGACAAGGAGGCTCTGGCTGCAGTGTCTGGAATCAAAAAGTTTCATGACTACCTATACGGGCGGCACTTCACCCTATTCACAGACCATAAGCCACTCCTTGGGCTACTGGCTGGTGATAGACCGACCCCTCCTATCCTGTCCCCAAGGATGACCCGCTGGACGGAGTTCTTAGCGGCGTATTCTTACGCCCTGTGCTACCGTCCGGGCAAGCAAATAGGGCATGCAGATGCCCTTAGTCGCTGCCCTGTTCCGGACACGGAAGATCAAGCGGTTCCTTGCCGTTCTGTTCTGGCAATTGCTCAGTTAGAATTGCCATTGACTTCTACCGATGTGGCCGCCTACTCTCGGTCTGACCCCACACTGTCACAGCTATTGAACTGGGTCCTGAGAGGCTGGCCTGCGGGTGAGTTACCACCTCAGTTCAAGCACTTCAAGAACAGACAGTGGGAGCTTTCTATACATTCAGGCTGCCTACTGTGGGGCGACCGTGTGGTCATCCCAACGGTCCTCCGACAACAGATTCTGCAACGTCTCCATGAAAGTCACCCCGGAGTAAGCAGAATGAAGGCCCTTGCTCGCAGTTTCGTTTGGTGGCCAGGGTTAGATGCAGAGATCGAAGCCTGGGTCGCCAAATGCGAAACCTGCCAGCAGTCCCGACCATCTCCTCCTTCCTCTCCCTCCCGGGAATGGGAGATGCCTCGGGGTCCCTGGTCTAGAATACATATAGATTTCGCTGGCCCCTTTCACGGCCAGACTTTCCTTATAGTTGTGGACACGTACTCTCGATGGGAGTGCTCATGCACTCCACCACATCTGACAGTACTGTGCGAGCCTTGCGACGATTGTTTGCAACCCACGGGTTGCCGGACACAGTAGTGTCCAACAATGGCCCGCAATTCACGTCTACAACGTTCCAAACATACCTGGCCGAGCAAGGGGTCCGCCACGCGCTGGTTGCCCCTTACCACCCAGCCAGCAATGGCCGAGCGGAAAGGGCGGTTAGATCTGCCAAGGAGGCTTTGGGCCGTCTAAACCGTGGAGACTGGCAGGCAAGGGTGGATGCTTACTTATTGGCACAGCACTCCACACCTTGCCCCCTGACACAGAAAAGCCCCGCGGAGATGTTGATGGGCAGGCGCCTGCGGACCACCCTGGATAGATTGCATCCCGTCTATACAGGAATTCAGTCTGGCAACCTGGGGCCTCCAACCCCCTCCCGCACTTTTAAGCCTGGGGACCTGGTTTGGGCTAGAAACTATGGAGGAGAGACGAGATGGGTGCCTGCAATTATAACCAAAATAACAGGGCCCGTTTCCTACAGGATTCGAGTTTCAGATGGATCAACCTGGAGAAGACACCTGGATCAATTGAGACAACGACGGTCATCAGAAAATGATTCTCAAGCCGACACGCAAGGTCCTGGCTTAACCGTTTCTCAGCCAGACCTGAACCCGCAACCGCAGTTAAATAACCACAACTCTCCAGCCTTCTCCAATCCAGGCCAGCCTAGCTCAGTATCACAGCCCAGCAGTGCTTCTCAATCCGGAGTTGAAAACCCCAACCCATTACGTTTAGGCCAACATAGACCTAGCCTTCCCTTTCCAGAGGCCGCCTACCGGCCTAGTCATAAGCCGTCAACATCCTTGGCCGCGCCCCCTTCGCCCAGCTTACCATTCAGTGGGAGTCATCCATTCAGGGTTCCTCTGCCATCAGACGTCACCTGGAGCTTCACTCCCCGAGGGGAGGAGCTCAGACAGGGACATCAATGCGATGATCCGCCTGCAATGCAATTGCGGCGTTCGGGGCGTGTCCGCCGTTCTCCTGTATACTTACAAGACTACGCGTGCGCAAACATCACGCATGCGCACAGCTGGGGGGGAAGAAGTGTTGTATAGTAAAAGTTAGTCCTCGCTGTTATGAATGACAGCTCGGCAGCAGCCAGGTGCGTCTTAGCCAATCAGACGCGCCTGTCAGTTGCCGGGCGAGTCTGAGGAACTATAAAAGGCAGACTCGTTCAAACTGTCAGTTGTTCAGCACCAGAGCAGACGAACACTCCAGTCCAGCTGGAGCTGCTTCTCTGCCTCTCTCTCTACACAGATCATCCTTCTGTTGCTACATTGTTAAACCAGCACCCTGCCTGGTTGTTACCTGTTACTGTTACAAGTTGTGTTAAAATAAATTGGTTACAGAGTTACCGGACACGAGCCTCTGTCTCATTCCTGAAGATATAATAGTGAACTACTCTTTTCCCTTTCTGGGTCTCATTTCATGTAGTTCACTGATGAAATGTTGAAATGAACTTTTAAAAAAGTATTAAAACCAACAGTTTTCCCGGTTCCCCTTCTAGCCCCTGTGACAGGAAGAATGATAAAATTGTTGTGATTTCTTTATCTTTAATAGATCCACCAATGGATGCATCGAAAGGAAAAGTATTATGTGCAAGGGGAAGTCAACAGGTCTACCTTCAGAAGACCTGCAGGTGGGATGAAAGCAGTTGGATGATGCTCATGACCATACAATTGAAATATAATTTAGATTGCTATCTTGGTTTTTTTTGAGACACATCTGGCCAGTATCATTGTTTATCAATGGACACTACATGTAGTAGTCTTATTCTCTCTGTGTGTGCATGCATGTGTGCACCAGTCTTGGTGTCAGAGTTCCAAATAGCATCCTCCATGAAGTTAGAGATTCCTCACAGCTCCAATTTATTAGAAAAGCCATGTTGGCACATCTGGGAAAACCCAAATCTGAAAGCTTTCAGGTTGAACTTAGTTGAAAGTTCAAGACCCTGCCCTAGCATCCCCATGTCCATCACATGATCCAATCAGCCACTGCCCAAAAGAAGATTCCTCTCATTGACACCCCTTCAGATGCCGGGACAAGATGACCTTGACTCTCTGAGAAAGAATGTTATTTTGACTACGAAGCTCCATACAATCCCCGCTCCCAGTTTCCCACAGTAGAATATGTGGTGGGCTTGAGGGCCACTGTAAAAGATGGCTTCCAAGCCTGACACTTGGCTTCTGGAGTCCTGACATTTCGCTCCTGGATTAACCCTGCATTTTTAATGGCAAGATTTTTGGAAGTGATTCACCATTACCTGTTTTATAGGGCTAAAAAGAGTGCCTGGTCAGAGTCGCCCTACTGGCTTCTTGTCTAAGGGGGGATTGGAACTCATGCTGTCCTGTCTTATAGCCTGTTGCCTTAAACCCCTCACTAATCTGGAGTAGCCATTTTAGCAATGTAACATTTCATGTCTCTGTATTCAGACATAGTGCAAAATAATAAAACACACCTTTGAGAAATTAATACTCGCTTCAACCCAATTTAAGATCTCAGCTAATAACTCAGTTAGTAAAAGCTGCTAATTTAAGATACATTAAGTGAAGAATTTCTAGAACCCAGAAGGTATGCCAAAAACACTTTTGACAGTCCAGAAATAGAGCAAAGAATTTCTTACACTGAATGGAATTATATCAATCGCTTCAACATTGCTTCTGCAAAAAAAATGCACACATATCCAAATACAGGAATGAATATATGTAGGGGTGGAGGGAGGGAGGGAGAGGAAGAGAGATAGAGATAGAGGGAGACGGAGATGGAGAAGAAGGAGAGGGAGAAAGAAAGGAGAGAGGGGGGGAGAGGGGGAGGGAGGGAGAGAGAGGGAGGAAGGGAGAGGGAGGGAGGGAGGGAGAGAGAGAGAGAGAGAGAGAGAGAAGAGAGAGAGAGAGAGAGAGAATTGGTGAAGCGGAATTTATTTTTGATATTTGAATCCTTCATATGCCAGATTGCAAACCATTTTACCTGTGAGGATCAAGCAGCTTCTTCTACTTTAATCTTAGTAATAGTGTGGTTTTCTGGACTGAAGGAAACATACTTTTACCCAGTATATTTCCTTGTCTTTTTCTACTCCTTCCAATGTTATTTTACTATTTTTTAAAATGGAAATCTATTATTTGTTCTCCTTGGCACCCAACCAGGTCCTGTCTCTTTTTTCCTCAACATTAAACAACATGCAACTCCCAGAAATATTCTAGACATGACTAGAAACCTCATTTTAATCCATTCGCATCTGCAGGGTTGCTTCTTCTAACAGGAATGTAGAGAACCCGATAGATGAATGATAGATATGTCCACTTCAGGGCTTTTACTGTAGGTTTTTTTCCCCTCCCCATGACAAAAAGTAAAATTCTGTTTCATTTTAAGAGGCATAATCATAGTTGCCTCCAGCGGCTTCCAAGAGTCTCGAGGGTTGAAAAAATGCCCTCTTGTTAGCCTTTTATAAATCAGAAAGATTCCCTTAGCTTCTGCTTGGAATGCTACATGACACCAGTACAAATGTAGACCTTATATGTCTTTTGTCATTCTCATACTGTTGCAAATGGAAACACAGAAGTGACCTCATTCTGTGCTTACCTAGAGAGCTGTAATTGTTCAATGAAAAGACAGGGACATTTTCATATAAGGAAACACTTCTGAGCTTCCTGAATATGTGCAGCCTTTGACCCACCGAGAAAAAATATCTCTTGAAAAGCTGAGAAAATAATCCCCACAGCTAGAGATGATTTATTATAATCTTCAATTTTTTTTACAAACATGGCTAAAAGTGTTAAAGGAGAAATTTCTTGAAGATTTTCAGGGTGGAAAGGGGTTATTAATCTTGCAATGCACTTATTGATAAGAAAATTGGAGAGGGGAATCTCACCTCCCAACCTGTAATTTAATCTCAGCACAATCTTTTTCTGTTTTTTAATGCGCCCTGAGTTACTCAGAGAGAGAGTCCTCTGAAGGCAACTTGTACAGGCTTCAGTAGGTGGCAGCATCTGGCTGATCTTGGTTAGGCTTGAAATTATCCGGCTGTTGTGGCCTGCCAGCGGCCAGCAGAGCTGGCAGCAGAGTCGGACAGCAAGGAGGTTGGGGAGGAATGTGGGGCAGTCCTGGGGGCTGAGGAAAGCTCCGATGTGGGCTCTGTGTCGAAGGCAGAGAGGGAGCTAGACAGCAGTGAGGCAGAGGAACAACTGGAGCCTGTTCCCAGTGTGTGAATGCGCAGAACTGCCAGAAGACAAGAACAACTAAGAAAGCAGGGTCAACTTTGGAGTAAAGCCACATCTTGAAGGTGATTGGCCACTCCCATAAGAAATAAAAGAGGAGCAAACAGGGAGTGGGCTTTTGCAGGAAACCATTCATTCATTCTGTCATTTCAAGAGTGGAAAGTTCTGTTTTTGACTATAAGAGATTCTGTGCCAAGTTTTGCCTTGCCCTGTGTTTGGAAACTAGTTATTTGGCAGCTCGCCAAACGAGAATGTGAATGAAAGGTGTTAGGAATATAATCTAATGGTTGGGTTGGCAATATATAAATCATGTAACAATGCTATACCTGTTTCTTTAAATCATATTGTAAAATGTGATTGGTTGCTGTTTTCCTCAATCAGCCATCAGAGGGAGCCAGAATGACTGTTAGCTCTCTCGCTGTTTGTTAGATGCTGGGCTGATCTGATCTGAGTGTTTTGGAAGCTGGCTGTTAGAAAGTGCCATGAGCTATTGTACGTTTTGCAACTGCTAGCAAACTTTGAGTACCGGACTGTTTGTATGATCCTGGACTATGTTATTTGGATTATCCCTTAACTGAAAGACATTGATGACTGACTGTCTTAACCGTGTATGACTTGGACTGTTTGATGGACTCTGATACCTCTATTTCCACAAAAGTTAAAGCCTATTTAAACTGCAGTGTCTCTGTATGCTGGTTTGTGTGTTCTCCAACACAACTCTCCCAACGCTTCTCTGAACGCACTCGCTCTCCCAATGGAGAGCTTACCTAACAAAAGGAATGAAAGGAACCAAACTGTGAATGAAAGGAATTCAAAGTCGTGTAAATAAAAGGGGTTTTGCCAGGACCAAGACTCTTCTTCTTGCTTTTTAAGGAAACCTGGGTCAGAACACTGGCTACAAGTTTGATAGGAAATAACTAGGGATTAGTACAAGTAAACTTTGATTTACCACAGCAATTGAGCCCAAACTTTCTGTTGCTAAGTGAGACAGTTAAAGAGTTTTGCCCCAGTTTGCCCCAGACCTTTCTTGCCTCAGTTGTTAAGTGAATCACTGCAGTTGTTAAGTGAATCTGATGTCCCTATTGACTGCATGTCAGAAAGTCACAAAAGGAGACAACATGACTCTGGGACACTGCAACTGTCATAAATATGAATCAGTTGCCAAGTGTCTCAATTTTGATCCCTTGACCATGGGGATGCTGCAATGGCCGTAAGTGTGAAAACAGTCATAAGTCACTTTTTTCAGTATCATTGTAACTTTGAAGGGTCACTCAATGAACTGTTGTAACTGGAGGACTACGTGTAGACCAGTCTGGGAAATATAGAAAACATTCGGAATATGACAATGGGGAGCATCACTTTTACTGTTGCCAAGAAAACTCAAGGATTGTATCCAGATAACCACAAGGAGTTAATCGCCAGGAGACTTGACGGAAGCTATAACCTACTTTTAATATTAGCAGTCAACATAGTCCTTAAAGGAGAGGAGGGTGATAATTCCACAAGTTTTATTTTGAAACGAGCCCTGAAAATCCAATCTTTGCCTGCAAGTACAGTATTTCCTTTCCATCAGGGAACAAAGTGGTTGAGAAGAAGACATATAAACTTGATTGCAGTATGGTGAGCTGGGCAGGTTGAACCTGAAAAAGAATACTTGAATATTTATTCACTAAGAGTATAGAAACATTCAGAATTAGATAATAGGATGGATACACTGAATCTTGGAAATGTAATTCTGTGTCTGGGAGATAGTAGAACCAGAACAGTGATTATAACATTATATGAAGAACGGATTTACTAAATGGTTTTGATTAGATCATTGCCTTTCAACTTGATGTACTGTCCAGGGTGGTTATAATGATGCAACGATAATGTCCATATGTGTGTATTGTGTACTATCTAGACTGCTGTGAGCTCCTGAAAAACATCCCGTATGGAAATGAATAAATAAATAAATACATGCCTATTTCCCCTGCTGTTGATTTATTCTGCCTCCCCAAAACCCCTGCTAATTTTTTATTTTGTATTTTGATATATAGGTCCACAAGCATACATGCACATAGAATGAAATCTCATTTTATTAGATTTTAATAAAGGAGACTTCACATATGCATATTAGTTGCTGTCTTCAAGTCAGTCCATGTAATTTTCTTGGCAATATTTTTGGGAAATAGTTTGCCACTGTCTTCGTCCTTGAGGTGGTGGTAAAAAAATGATTGGCTTAAACCACAAAAGGTACTTTTTCAAAAGGCAACTGGGCCTTTCTTTATTTTTCCTTGAACTGAAGAAGCTTCTTGGATGAGAAGTGAAAGTTCTTCAAGGAAAAACCAAGAAAATCCATCCGCCCCTTGAAAAAACTATGTTCTCATAGAGATTAATTTGTCTTTGAACTTGCGTGTTTTCATTTTTTAGAAATCAAGATAATTCAACTAAGAGCCTGTTATATTAAATAGCAATATCAGCTGAAGTCTCTTGAACCTTCTTCCCTGACTTCAGCTGATAAGGAGGAGACCTGTGGCATAATGGCTAAGACGTTTGCCTAAGATGCAATACAGCACAGGTTCGAATCCCAGTAAGGGTATGGCTAGCTGATGAGAGCTAAATAGCTTGAACTAGATCTATACTAGTCTCCCTTTATTTATTTATCAGCACAAATAAAAGACAAATATAACAAAGGCAACAGTAAAAATATTGGGTTTCTGTTGTGATGGACTCTAGTGACGAGCCGATTGACAGATGATGGAAGCAGTTAGCTTCCTCCCATAGTTGGGGCTTACCAGGGGTTGTGACACTAAATATATACCTTCTTCCCTGACTTGAGTTTGAGTTTGAGTTTATTTCATTTGTATGCCGCCCTTTTCCCTAAGGGGACTCAGGGCACCTCACAGCTCAAAAAGGGAAGGGGGATAAAGACAGTTTAGTAACAACACAAAACAATACATAATTAAAAAGCACAACAGTCATACCATTCGAAATAGGGGCAGCAAATCTTTAGCCCCAGGCCTGTCGGAACAGCCAAGTTTTAAGGGCTATGCGGAAGGCCTGGAGGGTGGTGAGGGTACGAATCTCCACGGGGAGTTCGTTCCAAAGGGTCGGAGCAGCCACAGAGAAGGCTCTCCTCCGGGTAGTCGCCAGTTGACACTGGCCGGCGGATGGAATTCGGAGGAGGCCTAGTCTGTGGGATCTAATTGGTCTAGTGGAGGTAATTGGCAGTAGGCGGTCTCTCAAGTACCCAGGTCCAATACCATGAAGGGCTTTATAACTAACGACTAGCGCCTTGAAGTGTATCCGGAGACCAATAGGCAGCCAGTGCAGCTCGCGGAGGATAGGTGTTACGTGGGTGAACCGGGGTGCACCCACAATCGCTCGCGGGGCTGCATTCTGGACAAGCTGAAGTCGCCGAATACTCTTCAAGGGCTGCCCCATGTAGAGCACATTGCAGTAGTCCAGTCTGGAGGTCACAAGGGCACGAGTGACTGTTGTGAGAGCCTCCCGGTTCAGGTAGGGACGCAACTGGTGCACCAGGCGAACCTGGGCAAATGCCCCCCTGGTCACAGCTGACAAGTGATGTTCAAAAGTCAGCTGTGGGTCCAGGAGGACTCCCAAGTTGTGGACCCTGTCTGAGGGGCGTACTGTTTGACCCCCCAGCCTGAGAGATGGAACACTTGGCCAATTAGTAGGAGGGAAGCACAGCAGCCACTCGGTCTTATCTGGATTGAGTACAAGCTTGTTAACCCCCATCCAGTCCCTAGCAGCCTCGAAGCCCTGGCACATCATGTCAATCGCTTCATTGAGTTGGCACGGGGCAGACAGATACAGCTGCGTATCATCCGCATATTGGTGGTATTTTATCCTGTGCCGTTGAATGATCTCACCCAGCGGTTTCATATAGATATTAAATAGGAGGGGGGACAGGACTGAACCCTGCGGTACCCCACACGTTAGGGGCCTAGGGGTCGATCTCTGCCCTCCGACCAACACCGACTGCGACCTGTCCAAGAGGTAAGAGGAGAACCACCGTAGGACAGTGCCTCCCACCCCCACCTCCCGCAGTCGTCGCAGAAGGATACCATGGTCGATGGTATCGAAAGCCGCAGAGAGGTCAAGGAGCAGTAGGATGGAGGTATGACCCCCATCCCTGGCTCTCCAGAGATCATCGGTCAATGCGACCAAAGCGGTTTCCGTGCTGTAGCCAGGCCTAAATCCCGACTGGAAGGGATCTAAATAATCGGTTTCCTCCAAGGACCACTGGAGCTGAAAGGCTACCACCTTCTCAACAACCTTCCCCACGAAGGGGAGGTTGGAGACTGGACGATAGTTGTTTAGGATAGCTGGATCCAAAGATGGCTTCTTCAGGAGGGGTCTCACCACCACCGCCTTTAGTGCGGGGGGAAAGATCCCCTCCCGAAGGGAGGCGGCAACGACTGCCTGGATCCAGCCCCGTGTCACCTCCCTGCTGTTAGCAACCAGCCAGGAGGGGCACGGGTCCAGTACACATGTGGAGGCACTTACAGCTCCCATGGCCTTGTCCACGTCCTCAGGGGTAACAGCTTGAAAATCAATCCAGTGATGTCCTACCAGATTATCCCCTGGTGCCTCAGCTGGTTCTGCGGAATTGGAGTCCAGGTCCGCCCGAAGCCGAGCAACTTTATCCGCGAGGAATTGGACGTAGTCCTCAGCTCTGCCTTGCAAAGGATCGCTCGTATCCCTCCTATTTAGGAGGGAACGGGTTATCCTGAACAAGGCGGCTGGGCGCGATTCAGCGGAAGCAATCAGAGAGGCAATGTATGTTCTCTTTGTCATCCTAATTGCCCGGATGTAAGCTCTGATGCTGGATGTTAAAAGTGCTCGGTCTGACTCGGACTTACTGGATCTCCATCGTTGCTCTAGGCGTCTCTTTCAGCGCTTCATCTCCCGGAGTTCCTCAGTAAACCAAGGGGCCCTCCTGGATCCACTGCCTCGGATCGGCCGTAAAGGCGCAATCCGGTTAAGAGCCTCTGTCACTGCTGAGTTCCAGGCAGCAACTAGAATCTCCGCCGGACTGCGGACGAGGGTATCAGGAATAACTCCAAGCTCCGTCTGAAAGCCCAAAGGGTCCATAAGTCGCCTGGGGTGGAACCACCTAATCGGTTCCTCCTCCCTACAGTGGGGGTTTGGTCTCCGAAAGTCAAGCCTCAGTAGGTAGTGGTCCGACCATGACAGGGGTAAGATCTCACTACCCCTCAGACCAAGATCACAACTCCACTGCTCCGAGAGAAATACGAGGTCGAGCATGTGACCCGCCGAGTGAGTTGGGCCTTGAATTACTTGGGTCAAGCCCATGGCTGTCATGGAAGCCATGAACTCCTGCACTCCATCAGAGTGTTCACCGAGCGAAGGCAAGTTGAAATCCCCCAGAACCATAAGCCTGGGAAACTCAATTGCCAGCTCGGCTACCGACTCGAGGAGCGAGGGGAGGGCTGCTGCAACGCTGTTGGGAGGCAGGTACATTAACAGCAGGCCCACTTGACCCCTGAGGTCCAACTTCACCAGCAGGGACTCCCACCCGACAAGCTCCGGAGCAGGGATCCTACGAGGTACTAGAGACTCTCGGATAACAATGGCCACTCCCCCGCCCCTTTTCTGGGGTCGCGGCTGATGAAGCACCTGAAAACCCTCTGGGCACATCTCTACGAGGGGGACTCCTCCCTCCGGGCCCAGCCAGGTATCAGTAATACATGCCAGGTCTGCCCTCTCGTCTAAAATTAAATCCCGAACGAGGGGTGCCTTATGAACTACAAACCTGGCATTTAGCGACAGCAGCCTGAGACCAGGGTCCTGATTACTCGCGCCATTTGGCCTTGGAGTGGGACTCATAGGGCCGGAAGGAGGGATCTCTGTGACGTAGCGAGCCCTCCTTCCCCGGTAATGGCTCGCCCTAAAATCCCCGCCATATCTGCCCCTCCCTGTTAAGACCGTAATGCTCCGGCCCACTCCCGTGTCCGTGGTCCCTCTACCCACACCGATAGCCCCCGCATTTTCCGACAGGTCCATCAAATCAGTCATCCTCCCACACAAACACGACCACTCATCCATGCATTCCCCACATAGGTCAGTTAAAACACAAAAAATACAACAATAATGAATTTAAAAAGTGGGTACAGTCATCAATCAGGCATACTATTCATACCGCATTCCTAAGTGCGCACTCCTCCGGTAAGGCTGAAAAGGTCCCAAGAGTCTAAGGTGGTTGTGGGGGGCAAAAAGGTCTTCCTATGCACAATGGGCATCCTCATTTATCCAAGAAGTCAAGGCACTATGGTAGATGAAATTAAGTAAATGCCATTCAAGATGGTAATAATATGCCCAGGGCGGTTGCAGTTAGTAATAGTCAATGCAGCTGGGGCTGAGATAGCACGTCCAGAAGCCCTCGGACTGTAATTAGGCAGAACGTGGTGTTTAAAAACACAGCTGTGGAATGACCAGATGACCAGCAAGGGAAGCAAACAAAAAGTTCCACAATGTTGATGACAAACTATAGAGGGAACTCTCCCAGTCCACCAAGGGAAGAAGTGTAAATAAACAAATAAATAATAAATAAATAAATAAACAAATAAATTCAGCTGATAAGGAGGAGACCTGTGGCATAATGGCTAAGACGTTTGCCTAAGATGCAATACAGCACAGGTTCGAATCCCAGTAAGGGTATGGCTAGCTGATGAGAGCTAAATAGCTTGAAATAGATCTATACTAGTCTCCCTTTATTTATTTATCAGCACAAATAAAACACACACACACACACACACACACACACACACACACACACACACACACACTATATATATATATATATTGTGGATATATTTAATATTGATTGACAAATAGCTGTCTAGGTACAAACCTGAAGAAACAGGGGTAAAGTTCAGTCATAATTCAAATGAGGTTTAGATCTGACTGCAATAGAGTATTGCGGAAATGGTGCTCCTAATAAATGTCTGGTTTTTGGGCAATTTTGGGCAAATACAATTCTCACTGTTGTAGATACATGTATAATCAAATAAGTATTCTCTTTCTTGAATTTCTCTGGGATAATACCTAGTAGAAATATCTCTGGTCTAAATTCTATTTCTTGTTGTAACATTTTCTTTAACCATACTCTTATTTTAGTCCAATATTTCATTGTTTCTGCACATGTCCACCACATATGATAGTATGAACCTATTGCTTGTTGACATTTCCAACATTTCTCTGATTTGTTTTTAAACAACTTTGCTAATTTTCCTGGTGACATATGCATCTGTAAACCATTTTGTATAAGTTTTCTTTGTAAGCTGTTGACATGGTTAATTTATAATTCTTTCCCCATAGTTGTTGCCACTTTTCTAGTTCAATCATGTGGCCAAAATTCTTTGCCCAAGTTAACATTGTATCTTTAACCACTTCTTCTTCTAGCATAGTTCTTCATAGGTAGCTATATAGTTTCTTGATTATTGTTTCTACCGTTCCCATAAGTATCTTATCCAACTCCAAACTTCTTAAGTTAAAACCATACTCCTTTTTATCTTTTTCATATCTTGATTGTTTTTGCAATTGTGAAAACCATTCCCAGTTTGGTAATCCAAATCCACCTCGGATCCTTGCATCTTGCAACATTTTTATATTAATTCTTGCTTTCCCACCCGCCATATATATTTCCCCATTATTTTATTCATGTTTTACTATGTTTTAAGATATACTATAATTTTAAGATTAGATAATTAATACTAATGTGAATGATGTAGTAAATTGTGATGGTCCTTGCAGGGAGATATTTCTACCCAGACAACACACTGTTTAAAGGAAGCCGGAATATTCATTTAAAAAAAAAAAAAATAAGAACTTTTTATTTTCAAGAAAAGGAAAGTATCTTGTAATGATATTGTCATTATAATGCTAATGTAATGATCAAATGTTGTAAATAGATAGAAAAAACATATATCATATTGAGGGGTTTATAAGGCTGAATCCAGCCTGTTGAAACTGAAATTTAAAGAAAGGAAATAGACACTGCTGCTTTGCTAATTGGATTGCAACTGAGAAGACGTTCTCGGAAGGAGGAGGCTATCAAATCTCCCAGGAAACACAATAGGAAAAAAAAATGTTAGCAGCAATAATTGTTACAAAAGGGGTAAAGATTTTAACAAATCAGAGAACACGTCTCCTTCTACCACTGTTTGTATATTTCTGCTGGCCTCATCATTTTGTGTGAATCTAAACAATTGCAGAATAATCCAGGCGTGTCTTTAGAACTTTGCAACAGTCAAGCAAAGCAAATTTTATGCAACGGTAAACCTTAAATTCTGTCAGGATCTCCTGGGATCATATGGAAGATCCTCAAAGAAAGAAAGAAAGGGAGGAAGGAAAAAAAGGAGAGTTTCTTCTTCTTTTTTTCTCTTTTGCACACTTAACAGAAAGCTCATCTCTCCTTCTGCCCCTCTCTTGTAGAAATGACATGACTGAGAAATCAATAATCAGCACTGTAAGGTCAGGAAGGAGAAATCTCCCAAATGTGAGCCTTAATTTCAGGACCAATTTGCCTCCTGTCAGCAAGGGTTTTAGCAGAACTGACAGCTAATTAATTACAAAGAAAGAGGGGAGAGCAGCCGTGAGGGGTTGAAAGCCTCATCCCGGAGTCTTTGGACTCCAGAGTCTTCCATTGGTTAGCCCTTCACAAGAATAAGCCTTTGCTTGGGAGAAAAAAAAATCAAACATGATGTGAACAATTACTGGCAAATTCTGGGATGCGGGACGAAACCCCCCTCTTAAAATGCAAAGATAAAAATAAATTAACATTCAACAGTCTGATTCCTCTTTCTGCATTTTGCCTCTATTTGTACTCTCTGCCACGCAGAATTTTACTGTTCTTAGAGGGCCGCAGGGCAATCTATTGATTCCCCCCCCTCGCTTTAACTCATGCGACTGAAACGTGACTTGCAAAGGATGAATCTGCCAGTCACTTCACATTAAGGTTTCAATTATAATTAGACTATTTCTTTTGCAAAAAAAAAAGAGGTTGGATTTAAATTATCTAGAGGCAATGTTTTACGCAATAGTGGCAAACGGCTGTTGTTAAACAGTGTCAAGCTGTTGGAGACAACCAACTGTTCCAGACTGTTGTGGAGACTGACAGGTTGTTTGTTGACTCCTACAGATTTGAGATGCAGTGAGTGAAAGGCAATGGTTATAGCTGAGCAGACTTTTGATGAGCACATAGTGTCCTGCATGATTCTCAAACTATATGTTTCTCTTTCTGTCAGAATCATACGTTTAGTCTTATACAAAGAACAGATTAACGGAGTTGGAAGGAACATTGTAGGCCATCTAGTCCAACCCCCCTGCCCAAGCAGGAGACCCTATACCATTTCTCACAGATGGCAGTCCAGGCTCTTCTTGAAAGCCTCCAGTGATGCAGCTCCCATAACCTCCAAAGGCAAGCTGTTCCATTGGTTTATTGTTCTCTCTGTCAGAAAATGTCTCCTTATTTCTAGGTTGAATCTCTCCTTGATCAGCTTCCATCAATTGGATGGCCTTTGGATGCCTTAGAAAATAGCTTGACCCCCTCCTCTCTGTGGTAGCCCCTCAAATATTGGAAGACTGCTATCATATCTCCCCTGGTACTTCTCTTCACTAGACTAGCCATGCCCAGTTCCTATAACCATTCTTCATATGTTTTAGTCTCCAGTCTCCTAATCATCCTGGTTGCTCTTCCCTGCACTTTTTCTAGAGTCTCAACATCTTTTTTTACAGTGTGGTAACCAAAAGTGGATGAAGTATTCTAGGTGTGGTCTTACTAGGGCTTTATAGAGTGGCATTAGTACCTCACTTGATCTTGATTGTATCCCTCTGTTAATGCAATTTAGGATTGCATTGGCTTTTTTGGCTGCCACCGCACACTACTGGCTCATATTTAGCTGGTTGTCCACTAAGACTCCAAGATCCCTCTCACAATTACTGCTATTAAGCCTGGTTTCACCCTTCTGAGTTTCACCCTGGTTTCATCCTTCCTCTGAGCTTGCTGGCTTTTTAGTTGTTGATTGGGTGTTGATGACTAACTGCAATAACAGCCAACAACTTAATAGCCAGCCACCAACACCTCAATCAAAACTAAAAAGCTGCACCCAACCAGGCAGCATATAAATACCATACACAGAATAGCCCAAAGCACACATTCTGCTAGGGAGAAATTCCCCAAGGATGGGCTCCAGAACAAGTGTGAAAGCTCAGAAGACAAAACCTCTGGTCCTAGTAACCGACCCAGATTGGATCTTCCAACATTATCCTGAGACACATAGATTCACCTATATTTTTCTGTATTGATAGACTGTTGTTCACAGGAACATCTGAGGAAAGGAGTGGGATGTCAACAAAGATGAGATAGTTGCCATGACTGTGTGATTAAAACTCGACATCTTTTTTATGTGTGCCTTTAATGAGTGCAAAGAAAGCTAATTTGTAGTGAAGATAATACTTGTGGAATGGACAATGGTCTTCCAACATCACAGTGTTCTTTGCACTCCATGGCATCATTAGCAGCCAGATCTGATTACTTATGTGATAAAGCTGCAGTCACTAAAATGTTTAAAGGTTATTTTCAAATAAAACTAGAGCTAAAGCAATAGCCAATTAGTGTTGTAAAAGGACTGAATCTATTGAACTCCTGGAGAATGAATATCGGGTCTCAGGGCAGATGACTCACAAGAATGTTTGTTGGAAATGCCATGCATTCTTTTGTTCCAAATGGGCACATTTTGTTACAACTGAGAAGATCAATATTCACTCCATACAATATAAGGAGACTATCCAATCAAGATGGAGTTACAACATCAAGTGTTGCGGGCCCAGTTGGCAAAAGAAAGCTCAAGACCATATTGGTTGGAAATATGTGGAAGAGACCTTCATCCTGCGGTCAATAGGCAATGGCTAGAATGATCAGAATAGAGCTGGAGGGGACCTTGGAGGTCTCCTAGTTCAGCGCCCTGCTCAAGCAGGAGATCCTATGATGATGATGATCCAATCAGTACAAGGTTCTATCTCTCCTTGGGCTTCTTCTGTCTGAACCAAGCAGCCTTGCCCAATGTTGAGAAACACTGGCCTAGTTTGAAGCCCAAGACTAGAGACAGCACAGTGAAAGTCCAGGCAGATTGAGTCCATTCCTTTATTTGCTTACATCTAATGGACAGCGTCTTGCCAAACGAAAGCTATAAAACTTTTGTCTGAAATGGGCAGTGATGGCGAACCTTTTAGACACCAAGTGCCCAAACTGCACATGTGTGCATGCCCAAATTGAAAGCTGTGGGTGCGCAAATGCGTGCATGTGCACGTGGACATGTGTGGACTTGCATGGACATGTGTGTGTATGTATGCACAGGCATGTGCAGCAGAGACCTGAAAGCCAGCTGGCTGGCTGGAAGCAGGCTATCCCAACACCGGCAGCACAACTAGAGTTAAGATCTTTTTCTTTCACGAGCTTCTGTTTCATCGTTCGCAGGGAAACAGAAGCTCACAAAAAAAAAAACTCCACAGAGATTTGACCTGGGGTGACAGTGTATGTGCCAGCAGAAAGGACTCTGCGTGCAACCTCTGGCATGCATGCCATAGGTTCGCCATCATGCCTGAACAGGGGTTTGAACTAGAAGACCTTCAAGGTCCCTTCCAACTCGATTATTCTGCTATGACTTTCTAATCTGCTTGATATATTTGGAAAGATTCTAGGTTATAGCTGTCCTGAACCTCGTCCCCCTTCCTCCTGGGGGCTAGGCAGCATCTTAATCTGGGCTTCTTTCTGAGAAATCTTGGTGTTGCCAAATATGCCATCTCCTGTTATTGGGGGTTTACATCTGACCTGTCCTGAAAGGCATTACCTTGTTTCTCCTGTTTTGGGGATTAAAGCGTCGGGGGGTGGGGGAGTGCTAGTTGGAGGAGGGTGAGAATCAAAATGTAATAAATTGACATGAGCATCTTAGGGAGGAAGGGAATATGGTAGGAAATGATAGCATATATATGGTGAGAACATTGTATAACTGCTACAGCTCATACTGTATACTTAAGTCAGATGTTGCTGTAATTTGTCACACTTCTGCAAATGGATACCATTTCAAAAAATAATAATCTAACCTAAGGTGGGAATGCTATTGCTATAGCTGCTATGACTACTACTATGCTTACTATTACTAATAGCCAAATGCCAAGGAAATCAGGAGATTCAGGCCCTTGAAATGAGTATAAAAATGTATTACAAGCTTAAACTAGCTTCAAGAATCTGAACTACTAACGATCAAGGGGAATTAGCAGGAGTTAAGAGAGGAATTCAAAATGGGCTGGACTTAGATCTCTTGTGGGCATGCAGGGATTCATGACTGCGTTTGACCTCTCCCTCAAGGTAAGCCTCGTCATCTGCTACATTAATATTAGAATTATTGCTACTTGTGCTCCTAAAATTACTGTGCTATATGAATTTGCTATACAAATATAGCATATCTTAAATATGATCGCACTCAACATAAACCCTTATGTCTCAATATTGGTAAAGGTTTCCCTCGCACCTATGTGCTAGCTGTTCCTGACTCTAGGGGGCAGTGCTCATCTTCGTTTCAAAGCCGGAGAGCTAGTGCTGTCCGAAGACATCTCCGTGGTCAGGTGGCAGGTATGAGCCGAGGTGGCGCAGTGGTTAAATGCAGCACTGCAGGCTACTTCAGCTGACTGCAGTTCTGCAGTTCGGCTGTTCAAATCTCACCGGCTCAGGGTTGACTCAGCCTTCCATCCTTCCGAGGTGGGTAAAATGAGGACCCGGATTGTTGTTGGGGGCAATAGGCTGACTCTGTAAACCGCTTAGAGAGGGCTGAAAGCCCTATGAAGTGGTATATAAGTCTAACTGCTATTGCTATTGCTATTGCTATGATTAAACGCCAAAGGCGCATGGAACTCTGTTACCTTCCCACCAAAGGTGGTTCCTATTTTTTCTCATTTTTCAATATTACAATATATTTTATGATCAAATGTGTTTCCCTGAAAGGAGTATCACATCAAACAACAATCAGAAAAACCTGTTATTTAGTCAGAAGCACTTTTGAGGTACTTCTGGAATGAAAAAACAGGCATAATAAACATTTGTGTGTTTAAAATAACAGCAGAGGCAAAAATAAAATCCAATCATTTTTAACCAGGAGAAGCCCAAACATAAACTGAAAATTCTGAGTTGCCATACAAAAGCATCTGGAGGGAAGAGGTCTTGTATATTATAATTTATACAGTCCATGATATAAACAATGGAAAAACTGAAAATAAGAAGATAAAAGTTAATACAAACTAAAAAAGTCAATAAAAAGGAGAAAAGAAAGTGCAGAAAAGAAAAATAAGCAAGACAGAATTTTTTTTCCCCCTTTTTAATTAAAAAAAGAATTGTTTGAGGTTTCAAAAGCACACTTCTGTTTGACAAAATGTTGATGAAAATGCTCCATCAAGGCAAAGTGACAATTCAAGGTGCTGCCCTATATTGAGACAGCAAATCAGAATGAACCATACACATGCTTTGATCTGAACAATAAATGCTTGCATAAAACCCCCTGCCTCCCCCCACACATTTAAACAGTTAAATCATCTCATTTTAGAGCCACTGAAGCAAAGAGCCTTCTTTAAACTGAAGTGCTACTTTAAATTAGTTTAATTTGATTACATTAATTGAAGCAATACTTTTAATCAGGTTATGGCTGATCCATACACAGATCCTATTAAACAGTAATCCTCAAAACAATATGTTCCTTTCCCCTCCCCCCCATTCAGCAAAGAAGAATGTCTTTTCTCCATTTCCAAGGTTGTGGGAAATCATCTGGAGCTTGAACTAACATGGCTTCAACATGTAGATCAGTGTTGGTGAAACTTTTTGGCACCTTGTGCCAAAACGGGAGCATGCGCCCGCACACGGGGGAGTGCTGGAAACCGGAAGAGCAGTTTCCGGTTTCCAGTGAGCACATATTCACTGGTGACCTGATCTTCCTGTTTCTGGTGCACATGAAGATCAACTGGCCAGTACACATGCGTGCGCTGGAACCCAGAAGCCTAGCTCCCTGGCACATGCATGCATGCCAGGGAGCTGCTCTTCCGGTTTCTAGTGCTCCCACATGTGCAAAAACCAGCTGGCTGGCACCCATGTGTGCACCAGAATCCGGAAGAGCAATGAGCAATGGTTGCTGTGCCCAGAGAGATGGCTCTGCATGCCACTTCCAGCACGTGTGCCATAGATTCGTTGTTGTTTCAAATGTTCTACAAATTTGTTTTAAATATTTGAAAAGGGGCTTGGAAGTTTGCATTTATGTAGGAATTTATATTCTTGAACATGGAGCTGAATGGGAAGCTAAACAGGTTCAGATCTGATTAGTACTTTAATTGGAATCCACCTGAAAATGTGAGGGATGAAACCTAGACTAGAAATCTCAAAGATGATTTTTCAAGAGGCAATTGGACTTTCTTGCTTTTCTTTGAAGATGTTTCATTTCTCATCCAAGAAGCTTCTTCAGCTCTCCATAGACTAGAAAGTCTCTAATATTCCTAGAAGGAAATGATAGCAAGCCACATTATGTGGCGGTCAGGAAAACTACATCAATGTCTTCATGAAGTCACCTAAACTCAAGTCAAAGGAGAGTTAATTACTGTATGAGTGGTGCTTTTTATGACCTCATAGGGAATTATTAATGGGCAACAGTGATGAATATTTGGATCTCATGTATAATAGTGTCCATGTAAAGTATGATGCATGCTTTACATGCTTCATATACTGTCCATATAAAGTACATGCTTAGGCAGCCACATAAAACTTACATCATCAGACTTCAATCTCTTCTTTCTGTGAATTTTCCTGGAAAACAGTCTGCTTCCATCTTCAGTACGCGGACGATACCCAGCTGTATCTGTCCGCCCCGTGCCAACTCAATGAAGTGGTGGACGTGATGAACCAGGGACTCGAAGCCGTTAGGGACTGGATGAGGGCCAACAAACTCATGCTCAACCCGGACAAGACCGAGTGGTGTTGTGTTTCCCTCCCACTAATTTGGCAAATATTCCATCTTTCAGGCTGGGGGGTCAAATATTATACCCCTCAGACAGGGTCCGCAACTTGGGAGTCCTCCTGGACCCACAGCTGACTTTCGAACACCACCTATCAGCTGTGACCAGGGGGGCATTTGCCCGGGTTCGCCTGGTGCACCAGTTGCGCCCCTACCTGAACCGGGAGGCTCTCACAACAGTCACTCGTGCCCTTGTGACCTCTAGGCTGGAGTACTGCAATGTGCTCTACATGGGGCTGCCCTTGAAGAGTATTCGGCGACTTCAGCTAGTCCAGAATGCAGCCGCGCGAGCGATTGTGGGTGCACCTCGTTTCACCCACGTAACACCTATCCTCCGCGAGCTGCACTGGCTACCTGTCGATCTCCGGATACGCTTCAAGGTGCTACTTGCCACCTATAAAGCCCTCCATGGTAGTGGGTCTGGGTACTTGAGAGACCGCCTACTGCCGATCACCTCCACACGACCCATCAGATTTCATCGTTTAGGCCTCCTCCGAGTTCCATCTGCTGGCCAATGCCGACTGGCCACCACGTGGAGGAGAGCCTTCTCGGTGGTAGCCCCGACCCAATGGAATGATCTCCCCGTGGAGATTCGTACCCTCACCACCTTTCAGACCTTCCACACAGCCCTTAGAATCTGGCTATCCTGTCAGGCCTGGGGCTAAAGATTGTAACCCGCCTGAATGGTATGAATGTTGCGTTTTAATCATGTACTGTCTTATATGTAAAACTTTGTCTTCCCCCCCCCCCCTTGGATTGTGAGCCGCCCTGAGTCCCCCCAGGGAAAAGGGCGGCATACAAATAAACAATCTGAATCTGAATCTGAATCTTTGTCCAAAGTGGTTGCTCTCCATATTTATCTCACTTCTTCATCTCCTTTCTCCAAATATATGGATTTTTAGTTGTGCACTGCATCATGATATATGATTTGTGTATGCAACTATGAATGAAATGTAGTCACAGCCGCCTGCAAACTCAGAACTTTCCCTCCTATTTATCAGTAAACAGAAGAAGAAAGCAAGAATGGAAAATAAGAGCTCAAGGATATATTTAATGGCCATTGCCTCTTTTTTTTTTTCATGAAACCTTGGCCTAAGAAAATGGAATGAAATAGAGTCAGGAAATAATTGTAAATCATTGTATGGTCACCATTATAATTGTATGGCCACCACGCTTAGGCAAGAATCTTCCTGGGAAAATGTGTGATCAGTCAATATTATAATACAAATCGGCTACCCTGAGTCCCTCTCCACTAACTTGCTGTGAGTGAATAAAAAATATTTTATTTTTTAAACTATGTTGTTTGTATCTACCTGAAAGATGTATAGAAATGTGATGGACCAGCAAGAAAAGAAATGATTTTAATTTTAGCTCATTATATTTAGGGGATTATTATTATTTTTTTGTAAAACTCCCAGTTCTATTTTGCTCAGCTTATTGTTTCCATTGGGCTGAATGATTTTAGCATCATTGTTGAAAAAGAATTGTGGTAGGAACACATGAATAGGAGGGAATGGAAGGGGCAATTTTCCAGCAGCATTGATTGAAATTAATGAAGGGAAAAAAATGAAACTTGTAACCAAGGTGATATAGTGACTTTTGTGCCCCGGGTTCAAATCCTTTATGCAACTACGGAGCCCCCGGGATCATTTTTCTTCCTCTAACCCATCTTCCGGAGTTGTCATGAAACTAACATGTTGAGAGACTTTCTCTACTCCAGACACTGCCTTGAGCTTCCAGAAGAAAATGGGACTGTACGTACATACAGTGATAACAAATACTAGGAAAAGAACAGCAGGAATAGATAATTATCATGCTGTAGATCTGAAAAGCTGTGGCCTTCCGTGAATGTCTAAAGATCCCCTGGTATTCCTTGTCATTGGCCAAAGGAGCTGGAATGATCATTCAGATCATCTGAAGAAACAAGGCTTCATTTTATTGTGATAAAATTAAGGAAATAGACTAATCTTAGCAGACTACCCATTGGGGTTTAGTAAAGCCCCTTAGAAGCAGCACTACTGACTGATTAAATATTTGGTGACCCTAAAGATATTGTAGATAGTGTCATGCTGTTCTCCCCCTCCCCCTCCCCTTCCCCCTCCCCCTCCCCACTCCCCCTCCCCCTCCCCCTCCCCCTCCCCACTCCCCCTCCCCCTCCCTCCCTCCCTCCCTCTCTCTCTCTCTCTCTCTCACACACACACACACACACACACACACAACTGAAAAGAGAAAATTGGAAGAAATTCTCAAATACCCTGAAACTAAGATAGAAAACAGAAATGTCTTTCTCAAATTTTCAAATGTGCTTTTTTTTCCCCCTTCCCCAAAAGGCAACTAACTGGACTATGTTTTTCCTTGAGGAAGAGATGTTTTTTTTCCTTAAAGAAGGAACCTCAAGGGAAAAAAATCAACTTTTTCAAGGAAACAAAATCATAGTCCAATTGCCTTCGGAGGGGAAAAAAAACCATGACCTCAATGAATGAAAATCTCCATAAATATTTTACTTGAAGAAAACTGAAAAATTGGAAGATAAATTTCAGGGCAGAATTAGGATTAATTATATAAAGTCTCATCTTTGGAGTCCCCTGTCAATTTCAGCAATTCATTTTCCATGTACAGATTTGTTTCCTGTCCCTAAAAACATCTTGTATCATTCCTGGATGTAACTAGCCCATTTAGGCTGATTGCCAGATTTACTGAATCCTGAAGTATAGTTGTCTGAAACCAACTTTAAACTTGAAAACTACTTTTTAGGATAAGAAGATTCCTTCAGTGAAAAAAAAATGTTAAAAAAAGCAAAATGAAAGGCTGGGTATGCACCTACAGTATGAGGAGATAGCTAGAAGTAGCAATTGTAGAAGCTAAGATTATTTTCACAATTGGGGAGAGGGGAAGTTGCTTTGCAATGTTCCTGAATTTTTTTGAAGCATCTTAAAAAAAAATGACACAGATCTATGTGCTTTTTGTCGCACTAGTGTGCATTAATGTCTCCAAAGTGGTGTTGAGAGGTTGTGACTTGTCTCTACAATAGGAAAATACAAAGGGATTTTCCCCAGCTACATCCAACTACAACACAAACAAATCTTGGTGAAACTATTTTTTTTGTTGCTTTCCCTCCTTGAACATTGCTTTCATCTCATTCCCAGCCTGTGAATGAAATGGATTTAAGTCACTCTTACACTCCAACAGAATTAGATTTTTCTGCCTTCTTCCAGCACCGTGCAAGGACATTTCACATCATGTAGATTCCATGCTAGTATAGTTTTATACTCACTCAAGGATGGGTGAGCAGCAAATTAATTTAGTAGTGGAGATTGGCTCAAAAGGAATCGATGCAATTCAGACAGAGCATTTGTTTTTCATGTAAATTACCCCAGATTTTAGCCATCACAGCTTCTATCCTCAATTCAAGATAGAGTTGAGAAAGACCTGTCTTTGATAATCTGGAAAATCTCTAATATTCACTGTAGATAAAATATTCCTACCTGTTTCCCCTCTACCATATCTGACTCCGGTTCTGAAAATACCGCAGCATGATAATGATCATCTCAATGTGATGGTTATCAGGAAAAAAAATCTGGAAAACCCAAGTTTGCGTAAGACTGTTCTGGAATATATCAAGATTTATTTTGCACAACTATGGGCTTTTTATTATGGCCATGTGAAGCACATTCCTTCAGTCCTTGAGTCAGCAGAAAAGTATGCAAGCAAATTTGTCCTGATCTAATGTTCAGCACTATTCTGCTCCAATGTTGAGATCAACAACTGGTAATGTCCTTATAGGAAAAAATAATGCAGGATAGTTAAGAAAACTTATTGGTAAATTCCTCTTTTTTTTTTTCCTTTTTCTCCCACCATCACCAAATGTTATCCACAGTGGAAAAACAAATCCATTGATAACTATCCCTAATATGGGCTAGGGTAAGGCTGAAATAGAAGGCAGATTTTGACAGCTGACTACATCTTGGGTTTCAGCCACCTGATGAAACATGACAATCAGGCAGTTGAACTGTTTCTTATTTCTGTCGGTCTATGCAGAAGTGTGAGGGAAAGGGGCTTTACACCACTGATTATGGATAGGATAGATGAAGAGTGGCAACCCTCCTTTCTACACATGATTCATAGCCATTCCTTATGGATACCTTAACAATCAAGCAATTCTTCTGCACTTGGCCCACGGCTCTCCTTTCCTCCTACCATCTCTTCTACATGCTGTCAAGTTTGCTGGCCCTCCAGTAAGAATGCTACTGCTAATTTATCAATTACCCATAGGAGATATGGAGTGGCGTTAATCACTGCCCCACACTTCTCCACCTGCCCTTCACAACCCCACCTCAGATTTATTAATTGGATCCAGGCATAGTTTTAATTGTGAATTAAAGATGCTTCCATTATACTTTAATACCATTATACAAGCAACAAAGATGATTAAGGAATTGAAGGCTAAAACATATGAAGAACCATTGCTGGAACTGGGTATGTCTAGTTTAATGAAAAGAAGGACTAGGGGAGACATGATAACAGTGTTGCAATATCTCAGGGGCTGCCACAAAGAAGAGGGAGTCAAACTCTTCTCCAAAGGACCTGAGGGCAGGACAAGAAACAATGGATGGAAAACAATCAAGTAGAAAAGCAACCTAGAACTAAGGAGAAATTTCCTGAGAGAAAATTTACTTCCCTCCAGAAGTTGTGAATGCTCCGACACTGGAAGTTTTTAAGAAGATGTTGGATAAATTGCAGATAAATTTTGAAATGGCTTCAAAACCAAATATTAACTTGAAGTTGTAAATTTTTTTCTTATTACTATTCAAAATACCAGCTTCAATTTTGTAAAAGGCTTTCTTATTCAGCTGCGTTACAAGATGGCGATTTTATAGCTTCTGCATTTGATATATGACACACTCAATCAGCTCTATTCTCCTGAAGACTTCTCCTTATTAACTGTTAAAAGTCTATAAATAGTATCCCATTTAAAACCGAGGGGAGCAGAGACTTTGTTTGTTTGTGCGTTTTTCATAATGGCTCCCAAATCGAAGCAGTCTAAGCGTTTCCTTAATAATACATCTCAAGAAATTGTTACAAAATCGCTGCCCTTGCCTCCCACGCCCTCTACTGGAGATCTCTTAACGCAAGAATTTCTTTTTGAAACCCTTAAAGAGTTCAGACAGGAAATTAAACAACTTTTATCGGACTTATATGATAAACTGGACGCCAAGATTGCTCAAACAAGGGAAGATACGATCAGAGTTATGACTGTTATGACAGACTGTGTTTCTGAAATGGAGGACAAATTGGAACTTTTGGAAAAAACTAATTCTAATTTGACATCTAAAATTCAAACGTTACAACAGGAAGTTGAAAATGCTCAAAAACAACTCGTTATGATAAATTACAATAAGACTGCGTTTGCAATAAGAGTCAGAGGATTGCGTGAAAAGGAACAGGAGAATTTGAAACAGACCTTTTTTGAAGCTTTCAGACGTTCGGTGGGAAGTCCGGGATTTAACTTTGATTGGCAGATTCAAAAAATTTATCGTCAGAACTCGTGTGTAGCAAAACAACGACAGCTTCCGAGGGACATAATTATATATTTCACCACAAGAGAATCCAGAAATGCGATAATACAGAAGTTCTACAATAACAGGCTGCGAATCGATGGACAGGACTTGATTGTTTTTAAAGAAATACCATCTCAAATATTAAGAGCAAGGAGAGACTACACTTTCTTAACTGAAAAACTCAGAGATTCTCAGATACAATATAAATGGGAAGTGCCATCTAGTATCACAGTCACATTTGAGAACCAAAAATATCGTCTCAATTCTGTTTGCGAAGCCCGAGATTTTTACTACAAAACTCTGAAGGCGGGACTTCCTGATTCACCCGGACTTGGAGAAAGACAAGGAGAAGGAGAAGATAAGCAGCGGGACACGTGGCTACAAGGTGGAGGGTGTTGCTTTCCCTTTCCGGAAGGGCAGAAGAGTAAAGAATAAAGATCCAGCTATGCCTTTAAAATACTTCTTAAATTTTTAATTTGAATAAAATTTCAGGACTCTTGTCTGGTATAAAATGACAAAGCTGTATACCGATGAAGAGATATTGAGACTGAAAGAAGCGGTGCTGAATTTGGACATATATTGTATGGGACTTATATAAGACTTGTTTGAATCTTAATTTAAACTGCGTATGATCTATTCTTTGGGGCGAGGAGAGCGGAGATCATAGTTTTTTGGGATTGTGGTTTGGGATGAATGGAGTCGGGTGCGTGGGGTAGATGGAAGGGTAGTGAAAGTTCAATTAGATTACCTTGATCCAGAATGTAAGCTGATTTTTGTATAAATTGTTATTTGAATACAAGGTTAAGAAAGTTTATCTGGAGAGTCTACATGAGGGTGGAGTAAATATGAGAGGAGCAATGGATGAGGATAAAATATATATGCGGACACGGGTAAAGGCAGGATGGGAGGTATAGAATTTATATGCGGAAGCAGGTAAAGACATTGTTTAAAATTTTAAAAATAATGAGAAGCTGAGTTTAATGTTAGAGAGTATATTGACTTCTCTTTCTTGGGGGGGGGTTCCCCCCCTTTTTTTCTTTTTATTATTCTTTTCTTTTTTGTTCTTTATTTTTTATTATTTTTTATTATTTTGTAACTTCTAATCTATTTGGTTTCAATATACTCCAGACTTTGCTTGATAAAGAACGATGCCGGGAATGGGACCTGGGAAGTCGGAAGGGGGTCAGGGAGGGGGGTTCAGGGGGTGGGTGGGTGGGAGGGTGGAAATATAGACTCAATATTCAGAACAATGAATGCACTTGGATACTGTTGCTTTTTTTTCTTTTTTTTTCTTTTCTTCTTTCTTTTCCTTTTATTCTTCTTTTGTTTTAGTACAAAACAAATAGACCAATGAATACTAGAAATACACCGAAGCGAGGTGTAGAGGGAAAGAAGAGGGGGGAATTAAGAGGGAGTGAGAAGGGAATGTAAGGAGGGTGAGATGGTGGGAAGGGGAGAAAGGAATGGCTGAGGGGGAGGGGAAGTAGAAGAGGGGATTGTTGGAAGGGAGAAATGAAAGTTGGAGGGGTAGAAGGAAGGGTGTATGTTGGATAGAAGTGTTATGAGTTGTTTATTGCTTTCTTTTTTTTAACTGCACAGTATTTAAGTGATTGTATAAAGGAAAATGAAAATGTAATAAAAGAATCTTTGATTAAAAAAAAAAGAAGAAGATGTTGGATAACCATTTGTCTGAAGTGGTTTAGGGTTTTCTGTTTGAGCAGGGGGTTGGACTAGAAGACCTCCAAGGTCCCTTCCAACTCTGTTATTCTATTCTATTTCTAGGCATAATTCAAAGTATGGGATTAGAACTTTTAAAACACTGTGTGGCCCAGAGTTTGTGGAACAGCCTATCCCTGATAATATCTGTCTGTTCCAGAAGATCAGACAGGATAGGCGTATTCTATGTTTCCTCTATCAAACAGTGTCATCTTGCAGGACAGAGAAGGTGGACTTTCTTTGTTTTGGTGTGTGCCCTATGAAACATCATCCCCCAAGGAAGGCTCCAAATCTCTTGAAGCTTTGGAAGTTCATAAATATTCAGCTTCTGCCCCCCTCCCCCTCCCAGGTATTAGGGAGCTCAATACACAGCACAAATACCTGTTTAGTTAATTTGTTATGCAATGTTTTGCTTTTTCTTTATAGTTGATTGTTGTGGCCCAGCAGGAGCTGTTGAAGCTGCTGATGGAGTCCGATAGTGAGGGACCCTATGAGTCAGCTCTGGAAGATGTGGAGGACCCTGGGCAGGGTTCAGACTCTGAGCAGGGACCAGAGAGGCTGGTTGGCCACCAGGAGGCACCTGAGGCAGGCAGAGAAGGGCGGAGAAATGGAGGCAGCAATTACGGAGACAGACTCATAAGCGATAAGCACGCTCAGGTGGTTGTGATATGGCTCCTCCCAAGAGAGTATATAAGAAGAGACTTTGGGAGGAGACCTTTTGCAGGACACAACCGTTTATACCAAGCTGGAGAAGCTCTTTTGTGTATTGTATCTCTTATCTGTGGGAGTTTGGGTTGCTGCCAACGTCTCGTCTGTAATTACTGTGAATAAAGCATGGCTAACAGTAAGCTTGTGTCGGCATTACTCGCCGGATGGAAGGAGGTCAGAACAGTTGATTATGGGAATGGATATGGGGAAAAAACCCTTCTTACTCTTATGAGTGGTCTGTGTCTTCGTCAATTTCTGGTCTTCTCCCAGAAGCTTCAGTGAGTTTCAACATTGTTCTTGGGATCTGTTGGAGCCACTTTCCCAGCTTAGAAGTCACAGCCCTGAGTGCTCCTAACACCACTGGGACCACTTTGGCTCTTAATTGCTGATTCGTCCCTTAAGTCCTGGTACCCCCATCTCTCCCCCACTCTATCTCCCCTCTTGTGCTCTAACTCCCCTTTCCTTCTCTCATGCTGTCTCCCCTCTCTATTTAAGATGGGTGTCATATAAATTAATGCATAAAGACAGTTTGTAGCTTTCTTCTATGAATGAGCTCCATGGTTAGGAGTCAGTACCCCTTCCCTCTACCCATCTATTAGTGTGGTTGATTGATGAAGGAACTTTGGTTCTTTTCATTCTATTGGTCTGGGACACAAACCAAACCATTTCTAAATGTTGGAACCAGCTTCCTAAAGGGAAGAAAGAAGTAGGCCTGATTTTTCTCCTCCTTTTTTCTCTGATCACACAAAGGTGGGCTATGTAATTGGGGACCTCCTGAAACAAAAAAAAAAACAGATCTGTGATGGAAAAGACAATCTGGTCAGAAAGGAGGAAACAGCTTTATACCAGCTTAAAGTAGCTAATAGAAACTGGAGTGATCCTATCCCCTTATTGCATCATCAACAATATCATCAATGGAGGTTTTTTATGCTTATGACAAGACATTTGTTGAGAAGAAAGGAAAACATTTGTTGTAAAGTGGACCAGTTAAAGATATATTTAAGCTATTTTTGCAGTAAGCTGGAGATGAATGAAGACTATATCATATGGACATGTCCTTGAAATGGCTAGAGGGCATTTTTGTTCTGTGGTTAAAGGGACAAGGAGATATGTTCTATCCTTTTAAAAATTCAAAGTCACGTTTATCAGCTTGTTATGAGAAACAAGAAATGTGCAAAGTAGATCCTGTACATTTTTTTCCCGAACACAGAATTGAAATATAGCCTAAGCATTACTGTTTCCCGATAACACTGCAAAATCTCTGTTTACTAAGGAGCTATTTTATCTACTTTTACAATGTATGTTGAGTGAAAATTAGAGGAATACATAACAGCCTTGAATCATACTCAAAGAGTGGTCATCAATGATTGCTCATAAACTGAAATGGCATATTGAAGGCAGTGCTTCTAAATTCAATCCTGGGCTTGCTACTATTCAGCATTTTTATTAATGGCAGAATAAGGAGACAGAGGGAATACTTATCAAATTTGCAGATGATACAGAATTGAATGAGATAGCTAATACCTTAGAAAACAGAACCACAATTGAATACAAGACTAGAGAAATGAGCTGAAAAGAGCAGAATGAAATTTGACAGAGACAAATGCAAACTTCTTTGTATAGGAAACAGAAATCAACAGACCTGTGAAAATGATATTGGAATACTAGTTGATGACAACAAGCGAAATATGAGTCAGCAATCTGATGTAGCTGCAAAAAAGGCAAATATAATTTTAGGCAACATAATCAAAAACATAGTTACTAAAGCATGGTAGCAGTTGTGCTACTCTATATTGCAGTGGACAACATCAGGATATGTCTGGTTTTAGGCTTCACTATCAGGACTGCCATTCTGCTATAGCAATAGCACTTAGACTTATATACCACTTCACAGTGCTTTACAGCCCTCTCTAAGCAGTTTAAAGAGTCAGCCTATTGCCCCCAACAATCTGGGTCCTCATTTTACCCACCTTGGAAGGATGGAAGGCTGAGTCAACCTTGAGCATGATGAGATTCAAAATGGCAAATCGCAAGCAGCCAGAAGTCAGCACAAATAGCCTGCAGAACTGCATTCTAACCATTGTGCCACCCCGGTTACACATCATTGCTGACAGCCTGCCATGTGTAATGGGGGCAGGGGGGAATCAGCGGAGAGTGATAAGGAAAAGGTTATCATGAGAAATCAAAACTACGTCTTGTACACTCTTGTGAGAAACAGCCACTGTTCCAAGGTCACACAAATGAATGCAGATCCATCCAGCCCACAAAAACAGGGATTGTTACCAAACAACTTGTTAGCACCTAATTGGACACTTTTTGATAAACAGGGGAAGTGGTAGTGGTGGATGGGACCAAAAGAAAGTTAACTATATGCTTTGGGTATGAAAAACCCAGATCCAGCTTTGCTTCTTCTGTAACCACTTGGCTTTAGTAAAGTATACTTCTGGCTAATCATGGGCCAGAGAGTCTTTCTAATTGACTAAGTTAACAATCATATTTTGAGAAGGATTCCAAAAATTGGATCCAGAGAAGGGAAATGCTTGTGAGGATGGGGCAGAAATTAAATTTCGCCAGGAGAAAGGAAGGAACTGAGACTGTTTAGCCTTGAAAAGAGAAGAATGGGGGAATATGGTACAATTTTCAAATACTTGAAAAGATGTCACAGAGATGAAGGTCGAGACCTTTCTCTTTCATTCCAAAGTGCAAAGCACAGAATAGACTTAAATTACAGGAAAGGAGATTCTGATTGAATGTTAGAAAAAAAAATCCTATTATTGTGAGCAGTTACCAGGAATAGAGTGTTTTTACTTTTATTTGATGTATTGAAGTAGAATAATATTAATATTAATAAGATGATGATGACGACAATGTCTCTTTCATGGAACACAAGATAAAAGATAATCCACCATCATATCCTATTACATGGTGAGTTTTTAAAAAAGAGGCGCAAAATAAGCTTATGTTATCCATTTTATCAAAACGTCTTCATCATTTAGATGATTCCTGTATCTCCCTTCTGTTATTAGAGACGCATTCAGGTATTATAAACAATATCCATATTTTGTACCTCAAAAAATAAAGCACAACATATTCTTAAACATCCAGGGAATTTGGTTATGTTTATTTTTAATATTGTTGCTATATTCTGATTTGGTTTCAGTCTGACTTATAGCAATGTTGCTGGTCTCTGATTGTAACACTAGTTTTTAATTTCCTCTGTCTTTACATCTTCAGCTGTGGATTTAGCTGGTAAGAACAAAGTAAATCTCATAAATATACCAATTTGCTGTGAACTGACCCTGTGCATTGCTAGGTTTTAAGTTAAAGCAGACAGAACTAATGCTGACTGTGTATTTGAAATTATTATAGAACAAGTAACTGCTTTTAGGCAAATGAATGTACTGGAATAGGGCACTGAGTTGAGCAGAAGAGTAAAAGGGCTGAGTAGTCTTGAGTCCCTTGTAGGAAGGAAGAGGCTGAAGGACGATCCTTCCTAAAATTTTGCAGTATTCATCTAGCAGTTATACAATATATGCTTTAATTTGGACAGATTTCTATCTATAGGCAAGCAGTGATATACCTACCACTCTAAACAGCTCATTGAGTTGCTTCTGATTCCTTGCATCTGAGAGTGAAGGAAACATGCGGTATTATGATTGCATAATTTTTGTATGAATCTGAGCTCATCACCCCAAGAAGTGTGTGGATCAATTAAGACTAGGAACCTCCAACCATTTCTCATCAAAGACAACATTTTGATCATCCTACTTCTAAAGACAGGAGCTCTGGGCTGCAAGAACCAGACAGTCTCACTATTTGATTGACTGATTATTGATTGATTGATTGACTGATTGATTGATTATGTGCCATCAAGTCATTTTCAACTCCTAATGACCACGTGGATAGATTTTTCAAGAGCTAGACAATCTATCAGGCTGCAGGAATTGCATATGTCTCGTCTAATGAAAAGAAGAACTGGGGGGGGGGACATGATAGCAATACTCAAATATTTGAGGGGCTGCCACAAAGAAGAGGGGGGAGGGTCAACCTATTCTCCAAAGCCCCCAAAGACAGCACAAGAAGTATTGGCTGGAAACTAATCAAGGAGAGAAGCAACTTTGAACTAAGAAGAATTTTTTTGACAGAACAATTAACCAGTGGAACGGCTTGCCTTCAGAAGTTGTGGGTGCCCCAACACTGGAGGCAAGAAGAGATTGGACAACCATCTGAAATGGTATAGGGCAGTGATGACTAACCTTTTTCTAAATGTGTGCCCACCTACCTGCGCATGTGCAAGCAACCCCCCCCCCAGGCATACACAAGCGACCCCTGCGCATGGGGGGGAGGGGGATTTTCACCCTGTCCAGGCTCCAGAGGCTTTCTAGAAGCCTGGGGAAGGTGAAAACAGCTGGCCTCCAGCGGGCCAGGAGAGGCCATTTTCACCCTCCCCAAGCTTCAGGAAAACCTCCAGAGCCTGGGGAGGGCAAAAAGCAGGCCCAACGGGCTAACTGGAAGTTCCAGTTGACCCATTGGGCCTGTTTTTCACACTCCAGAGACTTTCCTGAAGCCTGGGGAAAGCGAAAATGGCGTATTCCAGCCCTCCAGAAGGCTGAAAATCAGCTGGCTGGCATATGAATGTGCGCAAGAGCTGAGAGCTGCAATGCCAGCAAATATGGCTCCGTGTGCCACCTGCGGCATGTGTGCTATAGGTTCGCCATCACAGGTATAGGGTCTCCTGCCTGAGCAGGGGGTTGGACTAGAAGACCTCCAAGATATCTTCCAACTCTGTTATTCTGTTGCCCATACTCTATTCTTGTAAGTCTCCCAATAGTATACTCATTGACACTGTAATTAAGTCCATCCACCATGCTTCCAGCCATCCTCTACTTCTCTTTCCTTCCACCTTTCCCACCTTCCCGCCCCCACCCCCCAGAAAGCTGGGTCTTTGCATGATTATCCATCTCAAGTAAGATCATTTGAATTTGGTCACTTGTGCCTTGAGTGAGCACTTTGGGTTGATTTGTTTGATGATCCATTGGTTTGTTTTCTCAGCTGTCCATGATATTCTCAGGAGTCTTCTCCATCACCAAAGTTCAAAGTCACAACATTAGCAAGACTAATGTATCAGACAGCAGATTCTGAGAAGCACCAGTAAAAAAAAAATGTCTTGCTTGTTTTCCGAACATTTCACATTTGCCATCTCTTAATGAATGATCTAATACCATCTTCCTAAACAAGTCTACTGTCCAGTGCAATAAAGCATATCATACAATTGTCACTGTCAAAGTAAGATTCATTTGCCTGCCAACTGATGTGTTTTATGTGAAATGGGAGAAGATGTCATTTTGGGCAAGAGGCTAAATATTTCAAATCATCCCGACTGTTTTCTTCTGGTTAAAAAAGCTTTGTGATACACAAAGAAAGCTGAATCAAAGGCTGCATTGAGGACTAGGGAGGGTTTATCTCCAGCAAATTCCATTCTAATTCTAAATGCCCCAGAAAAAGAGATGTGATTTTTAATTCAGATGCAGAAAAGCACTGCCCTGAGCAAGTCAACAGATAAAGCAGTATATTGAAGAAGAAGAAGAAGAAGAAGGAGCTTAAGATGGGGGGGGGGGGGAATGGTAGTGAAGGCAAACCTGCTTTTTAAAAAGCCTTTGGGGGTAAGGGTTGTTTTTGATCGTCTGGAAATAAGCTTTTTTGAACTTCATTCTGTATCGTTATTTTTTGCCCTTTAAGGGAATTACAGTGGTATTTATCAACATAGCCACTGTAGACATAAGATAACAGTCTCTTCTATGAAGGTTGATGAAAATACAAAACAAGTTAATGAAAGTCTAAGAGTCTTTATTGCTGCATTGTAAACTTTTGATTGTGGTTGTGGTGATAAGGCAAATATTTAGCCAGAGAAATAATTGGGGCTTTGGTGATTTCAATTAGTTTTTCGCTACCTTACAGTATAACATGAGCAATTCTCATTACAATTAACATAATATAAAATACAAATGTGCAGGAAGTTAGCACCCACTCCTCTCCTAGAAGAATGAAATACCCTAGGAAATATTAAAAATGCAGAATGTTATATTTCCCTGGATGAGAAATGGAGAAACATGTTTTAGGCCGGAAAAAAACTCACTCTTAATACCCCCACCACCACCATCTTTGTCAATGGGTCATTAAGGACTGAGCCAGTCTATTCTACATAGCAAAGATCTACCCCGTTTCATTGCCCTTCATTGCACCACCCACCAAGTTTCAACAAAACTTAGCACACAGATACCCTACAAAACTAGTGATGACCTCTGACAGCAACCAATCAGGATACTCTCCCTGTGCCCCAGGAAGTCCAAAGCCCAGAGAGGGTATAAAACCCAGGGACTCTCAGCATCTCTTCCCTTTTTTCACCCAGGAGCTCCAAGGCATGTGATCCTGTCCACCATTAAACCATCTTTCCAAACAGCCTCCATGTTTCCAGTGTCTTTTTTCCCACTTGGAACTGAACCCAGAAGGACATTTCTTCCAATGAATGAAAATGGGAAATATGATAAGAAAGTGGTGGGGGGGGGATGTGTAGGTCCTGGATTGACTTGTATTTTTTTCCCATTGCAGTAAAGCATAGAAAAGAATTATAGCCTTAACTTTTTACTTTACTAACTTAACAAATACAAGCCATTTCTATAACAGCAAACTATATTAATCAGCAAAACCCAACATCAAGAGTTCATTTTTTTCCTGCCTTGTACACAGTCCAAAAGCGGTTTCCAAGTAGAAACAAAAATGGATCGTTTCTTGTTCTCTAATTAAAGCAATCCATTTTGCCATTTCTGCTTGTTCCATCGCTTTCCTCATCCATTCTTCAGTTGTGAGGATTGATGTATCTTTCCAGTTTGTGCATATAGAATTCTTGCTTCAGTCAAAGTTTACAATAAGAAAGTTCCAAATAGTTTTCCCCCTATTTTTCTTCTTCTTGCACCATATCCATCATCGAATGTTGGCGATCATGTTGGCAATCCTATTTTTGTCAACAGCCGCATGAAAAATGCTGGTGAGTTTTGTCCAAACCAGTCCCATAGATTTTGATGCCATGATGTTCTTTTTCTGCCAAGATTGCCTTCAAACCAAGTTTGGCTTTAATCTTTCCCTGGAGGATTACATGAAGGATGCCATATTTTTCTGGGTGTTGCATCACAGGTCCAAAATATTCTAACTTTCGCTTTTTAATGGCTTTGATGATTTCCCTTTGCTCTAGCTCTTCGGCTTTGAAACAGAGATGAGCACCACCACCTAGAGTCAGGAATGACTAGCACATATTTGCGAGGGGAACCTTTACCTTTACACACACACACACACACACACACACACACACACACACACACACACACACACATTAGAATAGAATAACAGTTGGAAGGGACCTTGGAGGTCTTCTAGTTCACACACACACATACACACGCTTAGGGAGGAAACCCTACACCACTACAGACAAAAGGTTATGCAACATCTTCTTAAAAACATCCAGTATTGGAGCATTCACAACTTCTGGAGGCAAGCTGTTCCACTGATTTAATTCAGAACTTCTGAAGGCAAGCTGTTCCACTGATTAATTGTTCTAACTGTTAGGAAATTTCTCCTCAGTTCTAAATTGTTTCTCTCCTTGATTAGTTTCCATACATTTCTTCTTGTCCTATCCTCAGGTGTTTTGTAGAGTAACTTGACTCCCTCTTCTTTGGGGCAGCCCCTGAGATATTGGAACACTGCTATCATGTCTGCCCTAGTCCTTCTTTTCATTAAACTAGACATATACAGTATAGTTCCTTCAACTGTTCTTCATATGTTTTCCTCCAGTCCCCTAATCATCTTTGATGCTGTTCTCTGCACTCTTTCTAGAGTCTCAACATCTTGTTCCTCTGTATCCCAGTTGTGGGTATGACTTAATTAGGGAAGCTGCCCCTTTCTCCTCTTGAGATGAGCTGATCATTTCTAATCTGCACTTCATAGCTACTATCCTGTTTTTGGAATATACACTTTATCATCATTAAACCCCTCATTATCTCCTAGGAAATAATGTATCTCCTAGGAAACCTTAATCAATAAAACTGAATTGGCAAAGGACCTGGTTCTTTTGATTATTATTTTTCCCCTGCTCTCCTCAAGACCGGGGGTCATAATTTTAAGTAAGTTTCTTGTAACATGTGTTTGGCTTCTTGGAGTATTGTTTACAAGTGGAGTTTTTTTTTTTATGGCCATGGACTATATTTAACATTGGGTTGTAGCAGGTAGAAAAATAGGATAAAATAAATAGGATTGGTTTCTTTTAAAAAACTGATTTAAACCCATATTGGATTTTTTCCCTGTGTATTTGGCACAATTTAACAAGTTTAGACTGTATGTGTATGTGTATGTGTGTGTGTGCATGCATGCACACACACTTAATCAGTGAAGAAAATGCCAATCTTTATATTGTTCCACATGAGTTGTTGGTTCTAATGTTTGCATTGATGTTTTACATCTTTGTTTGTAACTACAGTATATTCCTTATGCACCGCAGAGGGTTATATGACTGCAATGGCCTAGAAATAAATAAAAATATGGGAAATTAATTGATTTCCAGCAATAATGTAAAAGATATGGGCTTACCTACATCACTTTAAAACTATATTTTAAAGAGCCAAGGTGGCGCAGTGGTTAGAGTGCAGTACTGCAGGCTAACTCAGCTGATTGCTTGCTGCAGTTCGGCAATTCAAATCTCACCAGGCTCAAGGCTGACTCAGCTTTCCATCCTTCCGAGGTGAGTAAAACGAGGACTCAGATTGTTGGGGGCAACATGCTGACTCTGTAAAACCATTTAGAGAGGGATGTAAAAGCACTATGAATTGGTGTATAAGTCTAAGTGCTATTGCTATTGCTATATACATGACTCCCTTACTGCTTGGCACATCCTCAGATATTGATATACTGATACTTGGTACTGATTTACTGATGTATTTAGTACATCTTCAGATACTGATATATTGATACATTGAAATTTTCCAGATGTACTTCTCCCTTAGCTAACCAATGGTTTCTTACTCAATGAGTACTCTCTTATTCTCCTGAAAGCCTCTATTCTTCAGCTTTTGCTTAGTCATATATGTAATTTCCAATCATCCAATGGCCAAATACTTCATTTGTCATGATGCGATGATGATAATGATGATGGCTGATAATAGTAATAGTAGTCCAAAGTGAATTTATTTATTTTTTTAAAGAAAAGAATTGCACATTTGGAGCTGAGGTTAAAGAATAGTAAAAGTCACACAGAAATATAGACACTCATGGTAGACGACCTGTAAAGCAGATTTTTCATTCTTTCGCTGCAAAATCCAGTCTATGCAACCTCCTCCAGATTCTAATACAGACAGATCAGGCCCTGTTTCTATGACAACCTAGCCTAGAAATGCCAAGCTTCCATCCTCCTTCCGTCCTCCACAACCGTCCATTGTTTATTCCTGCCTGTTAACTGTTTCCTTTGCTGCGTGTGACAAATGAGTTAAATTAACTCCTAATAGAATTAGAAATACAGAGTGTTTGCCTATCAGCACTTGAGAAAATTTAAGCTATTCGGCTACAAGACTACCAGTTTTGCGACACACAGGGATGGATGAAAACCAGTTGTGATTGCTGGTATTCAGAGAGAAATGAGAATTGAGACTGCATTTTAATGCTTGTGTATTTGGGGGGAAACAGCAGCACCTGAACAGAGTGATATATATATATATATATATATATATATATATATATATATATATATGTATATGTATATGTATATGTATATGTATATGTATATGTATATGTATATGTATATGTATATGTATATGTATATGTATATGTATATGTATATGTATATGTATATGTATATGTATATGTATATATATGTATATATGTATATATGTATATATGTATATATGTATATATGTATATATGTATATATGTATATATGTATATATGTATATATGTATATATGTATATATGTATATATGTATATATGTATATATGTATATATGTATATATGTATATATGTATATATGTATATATGTATATATGTATATATGTATATATGTATATATGTATATATGTATATATGTATATATGTATATATGTATATACATACATACATACATACATACATACATACATACATACATACATATAAAATTTCTGAGGTTTTCGCGGGTGTTAGTATGTAGGTCTCTAGTTATTCGGGTTTTCTCCCGCGTAAAATTGGAGATGTCTTGGTGACGTTTCGACGAAGTCTCATTCGTCATCTTCAGGCTTGGTGCTTCCAGGAGCAATGTGAGATCTCGGCTGTTTCTTCCTTTTAACTGCCAGTGGGGGTTTGAACTGATTGGGTGGGAGCTTGGCTGTGTCCTGATTGGGTGGAGGTGTGTCCTGATTGGGTGGAGGTGTGTTCTGATTGGTTGGGGGTTTGTGTTTCATGTAAGGATAGGAGGGGTTTAAAGAGGCTAATGGTGCATTTGCAGTCTGGCTTCTGGTCCTTGGTCGTGCCTCCTCATCAGTGTGGGTTTTTGTCTGCTTTCTTTGTGGATGTTTGCTGGTGATATCCTGTGTGGCTCTTGTGAGTGTGGGCCTGGTGTCATTCATCATGTTAGGTTTTAAAGATTGGGTGAAAGGAACGCAGGAGCCATGGATCATGAGAGTAAGATGTTTATTAGTAGGTGACAAGCGATTCAGAAATCCGTTACAACTGTCCGGTATTTATACCCTCAGGTCACCAACTGTCATTAGAACCTCCAATCACAGGCTGTGCTTCACCCGACCAATTAGAACGCAGCACAGGCTGTTGCTGGGCTATAACACTCCTTCCCCCCCAGTTATTTACATACGTGTCAAATAGCGTGTTATTTGTTTGCATTTTTTTTAATCTATTTATTTATTGCATTTACAATTTAATTGCATTTTTGTGTTCTTGTGTTTATGTTCAACACCTACAAATTTGTGTTCTCTCCTTCCCCCCAGTTAACCAGACACTCCATCCTCATATTCCTATTTGCATATACACCATTTACATATACACATTTGCATTCCCCCCCACCAGTTAACTGGTTCAGGACCTTCAATCAAGTCTTTTTGGCTCGCTCCTGAATCTAACAGCGGCCAGCAGCGGCAGGGAGGCAGTATAACTTGTAAGTTTGTGTATGAAGAGATTATCCGCTTTGTGGATTGGCTTTGCTCGATCGGCATGCAGGCAGGTTCCCTGTTGCTGGAAGGATTTAGCTGACAGGATTTCTGCTGACTTTTGCTGCAGAGAATGGTAGGCTTCTGAAATGGCTGTGGAGGCTTCTGTTAGAGAGCGGAGATCGTTTGGAAGGCAGCAGGCAGGCTTTGAGTGGCCAGAGTTGCTCCTTGGGAGGCAGGCAGCTTTGTAATGCAAATGGCCTTGGAAGGCTGGCAGCTGTGGAAAACCCAGGTGGAGCAGCGGTTGGCTCTGGAGGAAGAAAGACTGCAGCGTCTATGTCTATGGCTTCTCGGGAGGCAGTAGAGCAGGCTGGAAAGCTGTATGCTAGAATCAGAGGCTTCTTAGGCAACAGTAACCGTTTATTGCAACACGAACGTTTGTAACAGTAGCTAACAGTAGACCGGATAGACTCTAGAGTTGTGTCTGGTAGATCTTCGCAGCAGAGAGGCAGGCAGACAAGGCAGCTTCAGCCACGGTTGAGCCAACACGATTTGTAGCTCGTCCCTGAGCAGAGGCAGCGGCTCCAGCCAAGGTTAAGCGTGGTGGCCCGTCCCTGTGACTGATGGAGTCCGCGCCTGTGGATCTACTCAGGTTGGCTTGATTGGAGGCGAAACCTGAGGCGAGGCAACTGCTGCTGCAGCTCTGACAGGTCTTCAAAGTATTTTCTGTTCGCGTTTGCTTGGTTGCGTTGCGACTGGCTTATTGCTTAGTTTTATTCTTATTCCAGGCTCTGCGGGAATCGCGATCCCATCCTCGTCGCCAGTTTTAAAGATTGGGTGAAAGGAACGCAGGAGCCATGGATCATGAGAGTAAGATGTTTATCAGTAGGTGACAAGCGATTCAGAAATCCGTTACAACTGTCCGGTATTTATACCCTCAGGTCACCAACTGTCAACCTCCAATCATAGGCTGTGCTTCGCCCGACCAATTAGAACGCAGCACAGGCTGTTGCTGGTGATATCCTGTGTGGCTCTTGTGAGTGTGGGCCTGGTGTCATTCATCATGTTAGGGACTCGTTTATCAATAAGGGCAGGCTTCCAAATGGCAGTAAGGGTGTGGCTAGCTGATGAGAGCTAAATAGCTTGAAATAGATCTATACTAGTCTCCCTTTATTTATTTATCAGCATAAATATAACAAATGTAATGAAAAGGCAACAGTAAAAAATATTGGGTTTCTGTCTGGATGGTCTCTTGTGACGAGCCGAAGACAGAGAGTGGAAGTGTGACCTTCCTCCCATATTTGGGCATACCAGGGGTTGTGACTTTAAATATATACCTTTCACCCTGGCCTCGCTGATAAGGAGTCGAGCCCTGTAGCTCAATGGGTTAACACATCTGCCTTAGAGGCAATAGAGCACAGGTTCGATTCCCAGTAAGGGCGTGGCTAGCTGATGAGAGCTAAATAGCTTGAAATAGATCTATACTAGTCTCCCTTTATTTATTTATCAGCATAAATATAACAAATGTAATAAAAAGGCAACAGTAAAAAATATTGGGTTTCTGTCTGGATGGTCTCTTGTGACGAGCCGAAGACAGAGAGTGGAAGTGTGACCTTCCTCCCATATTTGGGCATACCAAGGGTTGTGACTTTAAATATATATATATATATATATATATATATATATATATATATATATATATATATATATATATATATATATATATATATATATATATATATATATATATATATATATATATATATATATATCTCAGGGCTGGGTTCCTACCGGTTCGCACCGGATCGCACGATCCGGTTCGTCGGTGAACCCGGAAGTAATGAACTTCCGGGAACGCCGGTACCGGTCCTGGGCCCTGTCGCGCACTCCCCTGCCCGTCTGGACTAAGCGCAGCCTGCCACTCACTGTTTGGCTGGAGTCCAGCCAATCAGTGAGCAGGCTGGCCTCGTTTAAAAGTGTGGCGCCAATGGCTAACATTCCTCTTTTGAAAAGAATCTTTCTCTCAAAGAGTCTTTTCAAAAGGGTTTGTTGCCGAGATGCCTCGTTTCGCGCTTCACGCCTTCCCTTCGCCTTCCAGGAGCTTGCTGCTTCCCCCACAGGTAAGCAACCAAGCCCTGGCGGCAAGACTCGGGACGCTAGCGGCGGGACTTCGGGTGAGCGGTGGCGACGGCAGCGGTGGTAGCGGCGGTAGGAAGCTGGGGGGGATAGGGACCGTGGTAGCAGCGGTAGCGGCCTAGGTTTCGCCAGGGAAGGCCTCCAGGCCTTCCCTCGTGAAAGCCGCGGCGTCGCGTACGTCGCGTGGCCGCCTTCGGGTGGGGGGGTGGCGGCGGCCTCCCTTTCGAAAGCCGCGGCCTCGCGTAGGCCGCGTGGCTGCCTCCGGGTGGTGCGGGCGGCAGCGGAGGTCTCCCTTGCGAAAGCCGCGGCCTCACGTAGGCCGCGTGGCCGCCTCCGGGTGGTGCGGGCAGCGGCGGAGGCCTCCCTTGCGAAAGCCGCGGCCTCGCGTAGGCCGCGTGGCCGCCTCCGGGTGGTGCGGGCAGCGGCGGAGGCCTCCCTTGCGAAAGCCGCGGCCTCGCGTAGGCCGCGTGGCCGCCTCCGGGTGGTGCGGGCAGCGGCGGAGGCCTCCCTTGCGAAAGCCGCGGCCTTGCGTAGGCCGCGTGGCCGCCTCCGGGTGGTGCGGGCGGCGGCGGAGGCCTCCCTTGCGAAAGCCGCGGCCTCGCGTAGGCCGCGTGGCCGCCTCCGGGTGGTGCGGGCGGCGGCGGAGGCCTCCCTTGCGAAAGCCGCGGCCTCGCGTAGGCCGCGTGGCCGCCTCCGGGTGGTGCGGGCGGCGGCGGAGGCCTCCCTTTCGAAAGCCGCGGCCTCGCGTAGCCCGCGTGGCCGCCTCCGGGTGGTGCGGGCGGCGGCGGAGGCCTCCCTTGCGAAAGCCGCGGCCTTGCGTAGGCCGCGTGGCCGCCTCTGGGTGGTGCGGGCGGCGGCGGCGGCGGAGGCCTCCCTTGCGAAAGCCGCAGCCTCGCGTAGGCCGCGTGGCCGCTTTCGGGTGGGGGGGGCCGCCGGTAGCCGCCTAGCTTTCGCGAGGGAAGTCCTCCAGGCCTTCCCTTGCGAAAGCCGCGGCCTCGCGTACTACGCCTGGCCGTCTTCTGGTCGGGGGGGGGGGGGGGCGGCGGCGGCCTAGTTTTCGCTAGGGAAGTCCCCCACCACCACCCCTCTACCCTCACCTGGCTTGCTAAGCATGCCAGGCAACCTAAGTGACTTTACCTAGCCTTGTCCCTCCAGTCAGGTTTCTTACCTGTTCCTGCTGCCTGCCATCGCAACGAGGATCCATCCATCGCATCGGAATGCTGCTGATTCTGCCTGCTGCTGGTAAGTGGCCCGGTTTTATTTAATTATTATTTTAATGTATTTTAAAATATTTTATTTAATGCATAGAATTTTTTATAATAGTTTTACATATAAGTATTGAGTGTAGAATACTTTAAAATGGTTTACTTTAATTTATTTTGGATATAATCTTTTTTTAAATTGTCTTAGACTATTTTAAAAAAGATTATATCCAAAATAAATTAAAATAAACCTTTTTAAAGTATTCTACACTCAATACTTTGAAATGTATTGTGCATTGAATTTTTTATAATAGTTTTATTGTAACTTATTGTGTGTGGAATATTATTAATGGTTTCATGTTAAGTTATTGTGTGTTGGCATAGTTTGAAATGAAATATGAATTATTGCTTGTGCTTTGAAATAATCCTAATGCATGAAACTAATTATGATTGAATAGTTTTACTGAAACCTTGGGATCTAACATCAAAATTTTGATCTCGTGGCCATGAGAATGCTGCAACGGTCGCTAAGTGTGAAAATGGTCGCTAAGTGTGAAAAATGGTCATCAGTCACTGTTTTCAATGCCATTGTAACTTTGGTCACTATACCACCTTTCTGGCCACAGTTCTTAAGTGAATAACTGCAGCTGATAAGTTAGTAACATAAGTAAGTGAATCTGGTTTCCCCATTTGACTTTGTCAAAAGGTCACAAAAGGCAATTACATGACCCCAGGACACTGAAACCATCATAAATACGAATCTGTTGCCAAACATCAAAATTTTGATCGTGTGGCCATGAGAATGCTGCAACGGTCGCTAAGTGTGAAAATGGTCGCTAAGTGTATGTATCCTAGAAAATCAGATTTAGTGTGTTTCACCCTCATTGTTTAGGTAATTCTGAGGTGGTTGATGGTTCTGTGAATGCCTGTCCTTTAAAATTGCCCGCAATGCCTTGATGGTTTTTATTCCAGTGGCTTTGTGTTTCCTGTCCTTAGGCTTAGGAAAAAAAACCTGGTTTCATTTGCAGTCTTTTTTTTGGGGGGGGGGGAATTCTTATTTTATGGTGTTTTCCATCATAGTGTGTGTGTGTGTGTGTGTGTGTGTGTGTGTGTAAGTGTGTGTGTGTAATGTCCCGCAGTTATCTACGCATTAATAATTATCTAGTAATATTTCCTTATACATTTTAGGGACCTTTCTTTACATAATTGGTATTTTCTTTCATACTTTTGGCTTTCTAATTCCTGTTTCCGTTAGTTGGCAATAGCTAAAACCAATCCCACGTGAAAAAGTATTCAAAGCCTTCTTGATTTTAATTGTCCATTTATTTATTCCTGCACATTGTAATATTTATTCATTTACATATCTCTGTTTTTCCACTGTTGTGCAAACACAATTCCAGCAGCTGCTAACATGTGTAAAATTAAATATATATTATACTCCCTTTCAAATAATCAACAAAATATTTCTGGTTTTAATTCCATATCTTGCTTTATGATTGCTTCTAACCACTAACTTCTGAATAGCTACTTGGACCGACCTAAGTACTAATTCATAATTTCATATGAATTCATATATTCCTGTCTTTTGAAATGGAGAACTAAATTTCAGAAAAAGGAAAACTGTATTGCTCTGGGAATATGACATTCATTCTTGAACTATCTTCTTGGATGAAAGACTATATCAACAACCAGAAAAGCAATAACACAAGTAAGTACTTGAGTGTATCTCTTCCATTGTGTTATTCTTATGTAAGGTGTAAGTGCCAGCAATTAAAGTGTTGCTTTCTGTGTCTCTCCTTTGTGCAGGTTTTCTGAGCAAAGTAAAGAAAGAAGGTGGTGTGCAGAAGACCAGCAAGCCAGCGATGCTTCCTCTGTAAGTAGCTGTCTTTATTGCTGGGTGTGGTGTGATCTGTGTTGTGTTCCTCCTTGAGATAGTGAAGTGCCAGAAATTAAAGTGTTGCTTTCTGTGTCTCTCCTTTGTGCAGGTTATTGGAGCAAGGTGGTAAGGTGGTGGTGCAGAAGATGCAAAAAAGGAGAGTAATTTTCCTTTTCTATTATTTTGTGTGCTGGTTTCATCCCAATGCAGTGCATGCAATTAAAGTCTTGCTTTCTGTGTCTCTTCTTTGTGCAGCCCATTCATTGGAGTCAGTGATACTGAAGACTGGCAAGAACAGGCATCTTCCATCTGTAAGTAGCTCTTTTATTGTTTTTGTACTTATTTTAATCATATTGTAGTTGGGGGAAAGAATTCAGTGACATCGTCTTGGACACTCCCATCCGGTCACATGGGCGGCAAGCCACTCCCATCCGGTCACATGGGCGGCAAGCCACTCCCATCCGGTCACATGGGCGACAAGCCACTCCCATCCGGTCACATGGGCGACAAGCCACTCCCATCCGGTCACATGGGCGGCAAGCCACTCCCATCCGGTCACATGGGCGACAAGCCACTCCCACAAAGGAGGCCACGCCCACAGAGGTGGTTCGAACATATAAAAGAAAGATAGTTCTTGGATGCATCTCCAGAGGGTTGCACTATTGAGGTCTCAGGACAAGATGGCAGAATAAAACCATATATTTTAATACAACGGCTTAAGGAAAACACTAAATGTATGGGGAACAATGTAATGACAATGGATGCCATTAATCAAGGGTTAATATAAACTCACTGAAAAGCCTATTTCAGTTTTTTCCCCTTGGTCCTGCCCATTTCTGTGTCAAGCCCCATCCACTTTTTACACTACAGTCTCTTGGGGAAGATCAAGTGCAGTCATCAGCATGGAAGAAAAAAATGCTTTCCATCCCTAATCCAGAATTAAGCAAAGGAGTCAAAAGTACAATTTGGAAGTGTTTGATTTCATTTTCCCTTGGCTCTGTGTTGCCTTTTATGTAAGGCTGTCTTTATGTTTCTATTTGCACAATTACAGATAGTTCTTTGTTCCATTCTTGTTGTTGAGGTAGGCTTACTAAGTCAACTCAAGGTTGATTTGGGATATTTGGATGTACTGGCAAAACAATGCACAAAGTAGCTTGCAAGAGCTGCAGTGGTGCTGTGGTTAGGATGCAGTACTGCAGGCTACTTCTGCTGATCACCGGCTGCTGGTGACAGTTTGGGTCTCACCAGCTCAAGGTTGACTCAACTTTCCATTCTTCCAAGGTTGGTAAAATGAGGGCCTAGATTATTGAGGGCAACAGGCTGACTCTGTAAAACACTCAGAGAGGGCTGCAAAGCACTGTAAAGTGATATATACTGGTAGATTTAAATGCTATTGCTATTTGTCTTTTTCCAGGATTTTCCCCCTTTCAACTTTCAACCAGTATAGCCCCCAATTCTAAGATTTTCTTGTAGCGCACCTCCATTTTCCATCTAAATCAATCCTGCATAGCTAGATCTATCATCTTATTCATGTCACACATTGCATTCCAAAATGTGGAATATGTTGTGGTTGAAAGTCTTTTTTTATTTAAGATATATCCTTGGCAGATGGGTAGTGAATGAGATTTATTATGTGCCATCAAGTCAGTGTTGACTCTTAAAGGCCACATAGATGGCTCTTTCTTTAATTGCCCATTTGATCAAAATAAGGTGCCTTGAGCTTGAGATTTATAGGAAAGGTGAGTAATGTGTCACATAGGAGATTGGCTTAGCTGGGCCTATAAAGTACAGCAATTATTGTATTAGTTGCATCAGTTCATTCTGTAAGAGTTGACAAGATGAAGCTCAAATATTATTTGCAAATACTCTTTTAAAAAACTTAATTCTTTCCTTCCACTCCCCCGCTTCAAGTGGGAAACTGCAGGTTTAAGTTAGCAAAAATTGCCACAGTTTTGTGATAGTATTTTATTTTCTACAAGATTCAGAAGGGACAGGATGCGAGAAAAATATCCCTGATATTTTTGTATAAAGGAAAATAACTAAAACAAAGAGATTAGAAGCAACAAAAAGCTTTATTTATTGATAAGAGGCTTCTTATCAATATACTGCATGTGCATGTAGGATTCTATAGGCAAAAAGAGAATGGTTACAGATGGCACACGCAAATCTTAAGTACACAAAATGACATCCCAAAATACGTCATTAAGCAATTACAAAAATACATGTGTGTGGTACATGTGATACATGTTCGTGCTGAGTAACAATTTTGGCAGGCATCATATGACTGGCACGGAAATATCATGTCTCAAAGTACATTTGAATACTTCTAGATGGTTTCCAGTGATATGAATATAATATGTCAGCTGCCCTCACAGAATGTCCCCAAAACACCCCAAAGAACCACTGATCTGGTATTTTCTCAGGTTTTGGATAATAGCATGATACTAACCACCTTCTATCAAAACATCTCTGGAACATGGGGGACTTGCCAAGGGGACTTCCAAGAACCATTAGGATATTTTCAGCTGGGTCATGATAAGCTCAGCACATTAACTTCTGCATTTCAGTTCCAACTTGTGATTTTCCAAACAAGCAAGCAGTCTATGCTAAGTATGTGAATACTCAAAATGGAGTTTCAGATTTCACCCAAATCATCCAGGTTTTTAACCTTATTCTCTCACAGGACATATGTCAACGTGAAATTTGCATATGCCTCTGCTGAACATCTTTTGCATGCATCTGAGCATAAGAGATTCCTCTTAAAAATATAACTGGCAAAAAAAATGTTTTGACACATTGAGATGGATTGGTCATTAAATCTACCTACCTACCTACCTACCTACCTACCCACCCACCCACCCACCCACCCACCCACCCACCCACCCACCCACCCACCCATCCATCCATCCATCCATCCATCTATCTATCTATCTATCTATCTATCTATCTATCTATCTATCTATCTGCCTCTGTGTGTGTGTGTTTATGTGTGTTCCAGCATAACTCTGGAATGCCTTGAGCAATTTCAACCAAACGTGGTACACTTTTCCAGATTTACTTTCTGGAAAAAAAGTACTGTGGGAGTAAGACACCCCTAAAACCTGTGTTCTGTTAAGATACAGCCTGTTGTGTCTTAAAATGGCTTCTACTGTACTGCTGCAAAATGGCTTCTATTGTACATGCAGTGGAGTTGCCATGGTAACAGTTTCACAGTACTCCATAAGGGGCTCCTCCTGGTAAGGAGAAATATCCAACATTAGAAATTATGTTTGGTCCAGACATCATCCCCCTATAAATAAATACCCGGCCAATGTCAGGTTATCAGCTAGCAAAAAATAAAAAAAGTAGTTATCAACTTCATGGACATGTCTATTTAGTTTCCATTTTTTAACATTTTATTATTCTAAACTAGCCTACAGATCTGTCGTTCCTCAATGGTGCCATCTAGGTATTAACCAGTCCAAATCAACTAGCTTTTCTGAGATCAGCCATAATTGGCTACAAGCTCCCACCTGTCTAATGATCGAAATATACAAATTCCCATTTCCCAGATATGCGTGAAAAAAAGGAGATAATTTTGATCTTGCCCATAGGCATGACATAGGACTTTGCATGATTTCCCACCGTGAGCTTCAACCTTCCGCACAGGTGGATTCCTCCAGCTTCCCCCTGAATTGCCCAGCTGGAGTTGCTTAGCCTTAATCTAAATTCACTTGAAAAAATCAGATACCATTTTTCAGATTTATTGGGGAACTTTAGTAGCTATCTTTTAGGATTTACATCAGGAGGTACAACTTGTTTTCACCTCGGGCTTTTGCTGTAGAATTACAATCTGTTCAGCTTTCACAAAGGAACTGTATTCTAACACTGACAAATAGCAGAACTCTGCTATTTTCTTAGGTCGTCTTCCCTTGCTTTCTCATATATGATTGGGGATGTTTTATGTGTCATAAAATATATATTTGCAGGACTAATTTGTTTGGCAAAGACAATTTTGTGCTTGCCGCCCATTTTTTTTAAATGAATTGAACGATGCTATTTTGATGCACTAGATGGAAAGAAAAGACTATATGGAGAAAAAGAAACAATGAGAAGTCTCTTTCCCCAGATCTCCTCCAGGACATTCAATTGGAAGCAATAAACTGGGTTAAACCTCAGACAAGAAGCTTCTAATTAACACTGCAGGGGAATTTTCTGATTGGAACTTATTCCTGAGAAGATCTGTAGTTTTCCAGTAGAGATGAAAGTGCTGCTTTGGGTCATTTTTTTACAACCCAATTTATTTTGGTACCGGTTTAAACGACTCCATAATCTATTGAATCTTTAGCTATACACAGTAGCTGTAAATACAACAGTTCGCTTTTGCTGTGAAACAAGGAATCTGATCAGTCAAAGTATTTTGGCTACAATAGGGCTGACTTATTTTATTATTGTCAGCCACTGAAGCGTGATATTGGTGATCAGGATGGTGGGAAGAAGAAATAGGAGAGGAAGCTAATAAGCAATATGGTGCTTCAGCTCAAGCAGATGTCAGGAAAAAGGGACAGGAGAGTGAGGTCTCATCAAAGATCTTGCTTTCAGTCAAGCTTGAGTTACGATGCCAAGCTCAAGCCATTACTGGCAGCTTGCTTCCTTCTTTTATCTGTGAATGGCAGTGCTAATAAAACTGACATATCCATGTGGTTGATTGCTGCGCGCTAATTATTTATTTTGGCTGTCAGTCATGACATGAGATGGTCATCAATTTAGATATCTTTAAAAAGCTTTAGACAAATTCAGACAGAAGAAGCCTAACAACGCCTGTTTGTCAGGATGGCTCTCGGCCAAAAGGAGCTAATGCAAGGTCCTTTTTGAAGAATTCCAGGTGGTTTTCTGATTGATTCCACTGTTTAGTTCAATCCCAGTCAGTCACTCTTACTCAGGGGTCTCCAACCTCTGAGCCATGGCCCACTAGCGGCAGGGGTGGGATTCAAAAATTTTAGCAAGGGGTTCTCTGCACATTGCTGAGTGGGCATGGCCATGATGGGTGTGGCCTAGTCGACCTCCTGCACCATAGCAGTGGGGGGTGTTTTTCCCTCCCCATGGGAGGCTTTCCTTGAGCCTCTGGGAGGGCGAAAACTGCCTCCTCCTGGGTTCCTGACTTCTGGAAGGCCCATTTTTCTCCCTCCCCGAGGCCCTGCATGGGCCTCCACATGGGCCCTGCACTTACCCCACATCCAAAATGGGCTGCGTGGAGACTCCTCAGAGGGGCGGGGTGGGTGGGGCCAGCCAGGAGTGGGATTTGAGGGTTCTCAGAACTTCATAGAATCTTAGTTAGAGGTTCTCCCAAACCCCTATGAACCTCCAGTAGCCCGCCCACCCCTGACTAGCAGGCCACGAGCTGTTTGCAACCGAGCTGCAGAAACCTGCATGAGCAGCAGGCGAGAGCTTGCACGCGTGCTCCATTTGCGTGAGCGGCAGGAACGCGTGCATGTCACTCACGCAAATGGACCTGCATGCAGGCATGTCCTTGCTGGTGGAATCTTTGCCCACCTCCTGCCAGTCCACAAAGCCAGAAAGTTTGGGAAACTCTGCTTGAACTCAGACTTCTTCTGTGTGGGCGCAATGCAGATAACTGCAATTTCTCAGAATACTCCAATCTGCCTACTGTGAATATTCTTGGAAATGGTCCAAATATGTGGCCCTTGAAAAATAGACCCCAGTCCTCATGGCCTATTGTAAAAGGTACCAGAAATGTATATTTCAGCAAAGTCTGGAATAATATAATATCACTACTCCCCGAGTAACACTTGTTTGGCTAGATCTATTTACATCATAGCAGACACCAAAATATAGTTGAATCTACATCTAATTCTGGACAAAGGATCTCAGATTCCTTTGTTTTGTATTGTTCCTTTCTGCCATTTTTCACACAGGTTGCTTTCACTCGACATTCTTCCACAATGTTATTTGAGTTCCCTTTCTTGTATTCTCGCAGCACTTAACCCCATCTGATCATGCAAAGATGTAAAAGGTGCTTATACAAAAAAAAAAAAAATGGTAAGTCGGGTTAGTGTTTACCTTGGTAAGTAGGCTGTGTAAAGCTTTGAAGAAGTGGTTCAGTTTGATAAAAGTTCAGCCGAATCACCCCATCAGATTTGCAAATTGAAGTGGGGCCCTGCTCTGAAGTGGTGAATCAGACTAAGTAGCTGGAAAGCAATCAGTAGTCTTGTAAAATGTTTCAGTGGCTTTTCAGGGACTATTAGCAGATAATATATAATGCCTCAGCTACACTCCCCTATAAAGGAAACCTAAAACTCCCAAGTAGCCAGTAAATGCCAAAGTACATAACCACAAATGACATTTTGTGTCATTTGCTTAATGATGTTATTATGCAAAAATGCAAATGTATGCAAATGACATGATTTGAGGTATTTGGGTAAATAATGTAAATCACCGTGGACCTAATAAAATTAAGGTAAAACTAACTTAGCTTTAACTGCAGAGTTATTTGTGCTCTCTGAGCATGGTTGTTTGCTTGCAGACATTTCATTATCCTACTAGATAACATCATCAGTGCCCTTGGTAACTTTATTAGCTACATTTAACTGATTCATCTGGATTACTTTGGGTACAACAGACATTATTTGGGGGATTTCCAGATGAAAATATGGTCCTTTGCATTCCAAAGCAGCTAAATTTGATCTCTTAAATGAAGGTTTCACAATAGCCCTAAAGATAATTTAAGAGATTATTGGCATTGCTCTACAACAGGGATGGGGAACAATGGCCCCTTTATGACTTGTGGACTTCAACTTCCAGAATTCCTGAGCCAGCATCAGTCATTGGATACATCAGAATTCTGGGAATTGAATTCCACGAGTCATAAAAAGACCATTGTTCCCCACTCCTAGTCTATCAAATTTCCTTTATAAGCTCTTTGATGGACAGTTTGGAGCAGGGATGAAATCCAGCAGATTCTGACATGTTCTGGAGAACCAGTGGTGAACATTTTGGGTAATTTGGAGAAGCGGTAGTGGAAATTTTGAGTAGCTCAGAGAACTGGCAAATGCCACTCCTGGCTCTTCCCTGAGTTGGGTGGGAATAGAGATTTTGCAGTATCCTTCTCCTGCCACGCCCACCAAGCCACACCCACCAAGCCACACCCCATCCATCAAACCACGCCCACAGAACCAGTAGTAAAATAATTTGAATTTCACCACTGATTTGGAGATGTCTATGTCATTTCCCCTCCATCTTTATTATCTTAGGCTTTCAAGGAAAGTAGAAGAATATATCAAAACAAATACTGTGGCAAAGTTTGGATGCAAAATGGGAGACAGGTTTTTGTTTGGAACCTGAAACAAACTATTGCATTGTAAAAATTCTGAGCCTTTCTCATCAGAAACATTACCTGATGGTTCTTCAGCGGAAAAATAGTATTGCAATCAATATTGCAACAAACATGTGGATTTTGATTGTTTAAAACTCAGATCTCAAACTGTTCTGTGGAAATGAAATATAAATAAAATAAATAAAACTTGAAAAAAAAAAGTTATCTGCAGGGTCGCACAGATGGGCAATCACTTCAACCATGGTAGGTGAAGCAGTTGATTGTCCTTCTCATTCAAGAGGTTGGAGACTATGACTCTATGACCAAATAGTACTCTATTGTTTAGGGGGTCTTTTGTAACATCAGCCAATTACAGTTTAGGGCTCAATGTATTGTGCCAAACCAGAAAATGGAGTAATTCACTAACTGTTGTGGCCAGCAGGAGCCATTGGAGCTGCCACCAGAGGGGTCCTATGAGTCGGCTCTGGAGGATGTGGAGGACCCTGGACAGGGTTCCGACTCCGAGCAGGGCGCAGAGAGGCTGGTTGGCCACCAGGAGACACCTGAGCCTTGGACCAGTGGGGAGGAGACAAGGGAGAGTGAGCCAGAAGCCAGTAGTGAGTTGTTCCTGGATGCATGATATTGAAGAGCTAATAGGCGTCAGGAACAATTATGCAATTACAGGAGGTAATTGCACTCAGCTGGTGGTCATTAGGCTCCTTTCCAGACTATAAAAAGACTACTTGCTCACACGCCCCTGTTTGCAGAAGTCAACACAGAATCGAATGTTGGAGAACTTTGTATGAGCTTGGCAGGCTGGATTGCTGCCAAGCCTTATCTGTGTTTATTGCTGCCCAAGCCTGTCTGGTTGTCGGGTTGCTGCCAAGGACCTGTTTGTCTGTTAATTAAATGCCGTAATTTATCTCTGACTTGGAGTGTGCTTTGGTGTGGAATGAGGAGGGTCAGAACACTAACTAAGTAAAGAAGGTTGTGTGGATACACCTTTCTCATACATTTCTTTCTTCACTTTTCCCCCCATTTCTTCTCCCATTCCCTTCTCCCTCTACTTGGCTCAACCTATTGTAACTCGTTGGTTCCAGTTACTGTCATTTAAGTTATTTTGATGCGATTAAAAACTCTTTTGCCAAAAAATTAAAACCAGACAAGCATCTATGAGAATTTGAGAGCCAAATGTCTGCACTCCCACTAAGCTCATTGGGCACCAACTGCTACTGTTGACTTCTCTCTCCCTACATTTGCCAGCTGCTACTGCCACCATGCAAATCTTTCTCCTCTGGTTGTTTATCTCCCCTCTACCTTCTCTATCACACATTTCCCTACATGAAGGTTGCAAACAAGCCGTCAATGCTTCATCCTCTTAAGTTGGCAGACAGCACCCTTTTAAAAAAAAACTTGTTCAGTTGTCGAAAGAGATAACTAGAAAAATATTGAATACTGAAAAAAGTTTAGCTTCCCTCCTTCAAAACACAGTGATCTTAGCGTTCTGGTTCCACAATGCAGAATTACAAACTCAGTCACAACTCTATAATTTGGCTTCATTTTTTTCCCCCAACCTTTTTTTCCTTTTCAATGAAGAGTTTGGGAGAAATACATTATATCCACATTTGGACACGTGGTGGCTGAGTTCCCACATGATACAATGCCTCAAACAAGGCAGTATGTTGACTCAACAGACAGCATGAACCCATCTTTTGTCTACATCTCTGTGTCTACTTATATTTGGATCATTAAACAAAGCTTTGCAGATCTTGCATTCAGAGTCCACTTTGGTGGAAACATCTGTCCAAACCTATTAGAATCTGAAACAGAAGCATACCTCTATTATCTTTCTAGTCAGTAAAATGCTTTGAAAACACAAAGCTTCTTTTTTTATATATATATATATATATATATATATATATATATATATATATATATATATATATATATATATATATATATATATATATATATATATATCTCATTCTTTCATGATGTGTTTTGACCATTGTTTTGAATTTCCTCTTCCTTCCCCTCAGTTTTTAGTGTATGATGGGGATGAAGCAACAGTGATTCTTAAATGTCAGAACTAAGTAACTGCACTGAATTTTCAAAATAACCACACTGCCTATCCGCTTGAATATTAATGTTTATTCATGATCATTCTCTCTCATAAATAAATACACATCGGAGTTGTTTTCCATTTGTACTCTGAAAAGAGCTTTCCTTTCACTATATCATCTGCCTTTCACCCTATAATTGCAAAGTCCCTTTTCATTTTTGCTTGATGCCATCTTCCTGGGTACCTATTACCCATTCCTCTCTCTCATTCTCTTTCCCCCACTCCATCTTTTTTGTTGTTGTTGTTGTTGAAATGCCAGATTTTCTGTTTTTTTTGGGAAATGTACTCAGCAAGACTTTGCAGCATGGGTGAAATCAACTTACCTTCGCTACCTGTTTGCAAATGTGAGCGTATGCGCTTTGCTCACATATGCCACCTCCGTGCATGTGCACGACCTTCCACGCATGCGCAGAGCATCAAAAATGGGTTGTGATATCCTTCGGGCAGGTGGGTGGAGCCTCCCGCCGCCACCTCTACTGGTTTGCCTGAACCGGATAGAACCGGCTGAATTCCACTACCGCTTTGCAGGCTTTATGTCCCATGATTCCACTCTGCTTATCTGCTGCTAGTGTGTTCCCTCCATTCAGGCCAAAACCATCCTTTCCAAAGCTAACTTCAGTGAGACAGAATGTTTGTTTTGCCACTAGATGACCTCCCCTTCTTTTCTTGTGCAACCCCAAGCCTGTCTCCTCAACCACATGGTATAAAATGCTTTTGAACCTATCTCGATAGGAAAAGGCTTTTGTAGTCTGATGAATTCTTTATCATCTGCCAGATCATCTGGCTGTTTGATGCTACCAGCACACAGGCAAATCTCTTTCATCTCTCAGTGATGAGGATTTGTAAATGACCCACATGGGCTGATGGTCATCGTTTGCTTCCCCGTTTTCTTGAGGATGCTCACCTTTCTAGTCGATGTTGCTCTCTGGGATCTAACAGCATAGAAGATGGTTTGCTTTTCTTGAAGACTTGAAGGCTATTCTTCAATAGTCCTTTCTTGAAAAATATAACCTACTGCCATCATTTGCTTCCCTGTTTTCTTGAGGATGCTCACTTTTCTAATCAACGTTGCTCTCTGGGATCTAACAGCATAGAAGATGGCTTGCTTTCCTTGAAGACTATTCTTCAATAGCTCTTTCTTGAAAAATATAAGCTTTCTTAGAGAATTTTGAGAATATTCATAGCTTGGGTTGTAGGTTTTGGCAGGGGACCATTCTCCAAGCTTTCTGTCCAGGAGTTAAACTTCTGGGAGCTAAATAGAAAGCTTGGAGAATTGACCCGTGTTGTAACCTTTCTTTTATAACTACCATATTTGGGCTGCAAACATTTGGACAGCCAAGAGATAGTGACAAAGAATGAGAGATTCCTGTAATTCTTTGATATCATCTAGTGGTCGTTCCAAAGATGCTTTTTTTTTAAAAGCTCTTTTGCTTCTCAATCCAAAAAGCTTCTTCAGTTCTGACTGCCATAATGGAAGAAACTTCTTGAATGAGAAGTGGAATGTCTTCAAGGAAAAACAAAGTCTAGTTGCCTTTTGAAAAAGCACCTTTGGGACAACCATGACCTGGATTGCTGAGAATTTCCATAGACATCTAGTGGTCATTGAAACTTTGCAGCCCAGATATGGTAGCCCTATTTCTCTCAGTGACAACTTTGGTGCAGCACATTATAGTGATTGTCAGCCTCCAAAAACTGAGAAAGACATGCTGAGATTTTTCTAAGCAGTGTCCCTTATTGTTCTTCATCTACAGACAGAATTCTTGCCAAACTAAAGCAGACTACTTATCATTAAACATTTATTCTGCGAACTCCTAGGGAGGAGTTATTTTGACTTTCTTTCTTTCTTTCTTTCTTTCTTTCTTTCTTTCTTTCTTTCTTTCTTTCTTTCTTTCAGACAAGCTTCCTTGTCTTTTGCTCCTCTGGAATGCACCCCCTCCCTTCTGGGAATCCAGACTCCATTTCACCACAATTATCTTATACTAGAGTAGAGAAGAGATCTTCTCTAGGCCTTTCTCTTACTTTTCTTCAGGTCTCATTATTGACCACACCAATATCTTTATTCCCATAATTCATTTCTTATATCAGCATCCAGGATACAACAATGCAGAATACAGTTGTGTTTCTCACAGTTTCAAAATAACAGTGGCATTGTATTCTATTCCAGATCACATGAAATTTGGTGTGGGGTTGAGGGCCACCTATTATATTACCTAAATATTTTCTTCTGTTTTGAGAAATTTTACTGTTTAATTACAGAAGTCTGGAAGTTGTAGGTGGCCTTGGGACTCCAGGCTGCCCATTCCATATTTAAAGCCACCTACTGTACATCCTTACACTTTTATCTCTGCCTTCGTTGGTAAGTCAAGTACAGATGAGGATAATCTTCATTCTTCTATACTTTAGCTGCCCAGTGGTTTCACACTCAACCAAGTCTTTCACCAACTTCTAGATAAGTCTCATATAAGTAGAGGGTTATAATTAGATTCTTGATTGGGGTATTATTTACTGCTCAGTGTTAATATCTGCTTATCTGGTTGTTGATTGCTGCCTGGAGGTGTTAGCTTTTTGATAGTCTCCTTTGAATGGTATGCAGATATTATTTATCTCAATGCAGCTGTTGATGGCTGATATATGTAAATGGGAGGCTTCCGGGAATTATCTAGCATTATCGGATTTAGCTTTTGGGGACATTATAGGAAACACTAGAAATCCAGAAGATCCATGACTAAAGACAAAAATGCTCTTATGTTTTCCCTCAGTTGGCCACTGTACATACATATTGCCATGGTATTTATGGTCTAGGTTTTGAAGTATTTCTAGCAGGACTACCAGATGCTGTAAAGAGTTTTGTTCCCTATGCCATCCATCTGGTAAACTCTCAAGATTCATTCTTCTCGTCATGTACATCCAAACTAGATGGTGTTGTTTCTCTGTGTCATATAATATATGTGGGTATTTATATACTTTTGTATTTATTTATTTTGTCATGTTTAGGTAGTGCAGATTGGAGCTGGTGACCCTTTGAGAGCTGTATGCAACAAAATGTCATTGTAATGTATGCCGATTAGTGTATATTCAAAGTGGCAATAAAGTTATAAGTTCTAAGTCTAAGCTATGGCAGTCCTTAGGACAGTGACTGTTTCAATGAGCTACGCATCTTAGGTTGCTCTGAATGGTCGCTCAAAAGAGCTGCAGGTGAAGGCTTAGCTCCACTTCACTGCTTGTCACAGCCCACTGCTCAAAACAATTGCTTCATTACCCATAGTGTTAAGGAGCTGCTCCAACACTTCGGCAAACATTTAAAAAAATGTACAATTGCTATGGACTGCTAAACATTCATCCATACATGATGCAAGTCTTCTACATTTAACTGCCAATTAAGTAGCATTTTCCCACCCACTCACTCCCGAAACAAACATCCTTTTTCCTGTTTTCTGAGAGAAATAATCTTTCACATACCTCTATATGGGCTAAAGGAAGTCCATAAAAAAGGCTCCTTATGTTCTTTCTCTCTCCTTTTATATGTGCAATTTCTTTCTGCCAGTTTCTAGAACAAGTCTTTAGAAGTGGATAAGAGCTTACAAGGATTCTTCTAATGAACACATTTAACCATTAAATAAAGTAGAGAAGGAGGGAGAGGCTGGTTTTTTTTAGCACTTCCCTTTGTAGTTATAAACACATTTGTTTCTGTCTGTTTACAGCTGCAGCTAACAATAATAAAGAAATGATAGCATGGATTACATTTACAATTTATATCTGGAATATTACTGACAGTATTGTATCGCCCCCTCTCTCCTCCTAGTCTTATTTGTCTAAGAACTACATAGCAGTTTGGTTATTCTGAATTGTGGAGATCAGCAAACAATTCTGAAGCCACCTCAATCTTGTTACTATATATGCCAATAAATAGAAATAGGTAGGAGATATGGATGTGGATTATGTTGTTATAGGGATCTAATTATGCACTTGTTTCTGAATGGCAAGTGATGAGTCCCTTTACACCATCTTCAGTTTTAATCTCAGAAACAATATCAAGTCAGGATCCAATCTGGGTGGGTCACAAGTTTTGTCTTCCAAGCTTTTGAACTCGGACTGGAGCCCATCCTCAAGGACCTTCTCTCTAGCAGAGAGCTGCTTTGGGCTATTCTCTAGTATTTATATAGAGAAAAGTCTTACACTTAGGCAAGAAAAACTAAAGTACACATATAGATAGGGTGAAACCTGGCTTAATAGCAGTAACTGTGAGGGGGATCTTGGCGTATTAGTGGACAATCAATTAAATATGAATCAACAGTGTGCGGCAGCAGCCAAAAAAGCCAATGCAATCCTAAATTGCATTAACAGAGGGATTCAATCAAGATCAAGGGAGGTACTAATACCACTGTAAGACCACAACTAGAATACTGCATTCAGTTTCAGTCACACACTATAAAAATACGTTGAGACTAGGAAGACTGTAGGAGACTCTAGGAAGAGTGTAGAGAAAAGCAACAAAGATGATTAGAGGACTGGAGGCTAAAATATACAAAGAACAGTTGCAGGAATTGCACATGGCTAGTCTAGTGAAGAAAAGGACCAGGGGAGACATGATAGCAGTGTTCTAATATTTTAAGGGCTGTCACAGACAGGAGGGGGTCAGGCTATTTTCCAAAGCATCAGAAGGCCAGACAAGGAATAATGGATGGAAACTGAACAAGAAGAGATTCAACCTGGAAATAAGGAGACATTTTCTGACAGTGAAAACAATCAATCAATGGAACAAAAGTTGTCTTTGGAAGTTGTGTGAGCTTCATCATTGGAAGCTTTCAAGAAAAGACTGGACAACCATCTGTTGGAAGTTGTAAAGGGTCTCTGATTGAGAGAGGGTTGGACTACTAGATGATCTACAAGGTCCCTTCCAACTCTGTTATTATATTCCATTCTGTTCTGTTCTAGCCTATATGGTGCCTGGTTGTGTGTGGCTTTTTAGTTGTTGATTGGGGTGTTGATGGCTGGCTATTAAGTTGCTGACAGATGTTTCAGCCAGCCATCAATATCCCATCAACAACTAAAAAGCCACACAGAACCAGGCACCGTACAATTACTGCTAGAGATAAATTCCCCAAGGATGGACTCCAGCACAAGTCTAAAAGCTTGCAAGACTAAACATCTAGTCCCAGGGACTGATCCAGATTGGGCTCTGCAGAAAAAAAAATATAACTTGGAACCACAAAAGGAAATAGTAACTTTGGGGAATTCAAAGCCAGAAATAATCAGGTTATGATCTCAACCAATATAATTATGATGATTAATTCTAATCAAGCTTAACATACACTGAATTACAGCGACTGAATTTTCTAGTGAACTGGTTAAAAGTATTCTCCAAACATTGCCATTTTATGATGGTCGTGACTTGAATATTTTGATTGCAAATGTATTAGTTTATGCTTTTTACCATTCCACTGACTTCTCCATGGTATTGTGGTTAATTATGCAGATAAAGAGTTTATAGTAGCACATAGAAAGTGTCATTATCTGTTTTATTATAACTGATTTCTTCTGGTCTGTATCATATTTGCTTTATTGGAGATGATAATGTACAACTTGAGGCTGGTGGTAGATAATAATATGCAAGATGTACAATTATGTGGATCTAAATTGCAAAAATCACATAGCCACTTTTATGAGTCTTGGGTTGAATGTGCTGTGTATCAGTAATAGCAAGGCAAATTTTAAAAGTCCTTGGCTTAGGGTAGCACATTCCTATTACTTCTGAACATAGTTTTACTGTTATTATTAATTTATTCACTAAAATATTTAGACCCACTTTCTCATTAAAGAAAATGAACATCAGGATGGCTAGCAAAATCAAATCGGAAACATAACAAGTAGGTTATTTTTAACAGTTAACAATAATCACTATAAAAATGCAACATAGTTTAGTGACTTTATGAATTAGCATCAGCTTTTTTTACGCTGGTGCTTTTCAGATGTGTTGGGATGAGACATTTCAGCATGCTGAAAATTGCTGGAGAGTAGACTGGACAACAAAATCGGAACATTCACACATTCTCTTTGACTGCCTCATCACTAAATAATTGCAACAATAATAGGCTGTTCACCCAACGTGCCCTTCTCCTTGGAAAAAAATCCTAAATGAAATTCTTCTTCATCAAACTGTATAAATTTTTTGGCTTAATCATGTGAATTTAGTGTAAGAGCAAATTAATTGCAATATTGTAGAGAAGCATGCTCTTTGTCCAATGATATTTACAAACTTTATATATTTTACAAAGAAGCAGCCAATCACCACTTTAAATAAGGAAAAGCAGCTTCCAGACCCACCAAATACAAAAAATGGCATAAGATGTCTCTATGCCAAATTCAACTGCTTTGAATTTTCAATATTTTTGCATAAATATGACCTAAAACTGATCTCTTCTCTACAAGTCCTAAAACTAGTTAAAGAGAACCAATTAAGCAAATGAGTAAAAATATTATTCTTGTTCATTTATTTATTGTAGGAAGTAATGCAAAGCTAAATATTTCTGTATGACAAAAATATGTGAACTTTCCCCACTCTTTTAAAGATAAAATTAGAGCCAGGTTTTTGAATGCATAGGATGATAATTAGATGTGAGCATGGGTTGACCTAAATTACATAAAGAACAAAATTCTGGGTACCCCAATATTACAGGGGCTGCCACAAAGAAGAGGGAGGTCAAACTATTCTCCAAAGCACCGAGGGCAGGACAAGAAGCAATGGGTGGAAACTAATCAAAGAGAGAAGCAACTTAGAACTAAGGAGAAATTTCCTGACAGTTAGAACAATTAATCAGTAGAACAACCTGCCTCCAGAAGTTGTGAATGCCCAACACAGGAAGTCTTTAAGAAGATGTTGGATAACCATTTGTCTGTAGCGGTGTAGGGTTTCTGCCTAGGCAGGGGGTTGGACTAGAAGACCTCAAAGGTCCCTTCAACTGTTATTCTATTCTATTCTATTCATTAATAGAGGCTGATCTGTGCAATGTAAGTATATGGAAGTATGTCATGGCTTGACAAAGGAGGACCTTCTGAGGATTTCCCAAAAAATATTTGCTTGATACTCACCTGGCTGGAAAAGGTTACACAACTTTTTCAACCCTCCCTTTTTTTATTGTTAGCCTCCCTAAGTCTCTCGGGAATAGGGCGGCATACAAACTCAATAAAATGAAATGAAATTTTTCTAAAGATTTTGGATCCCAGCAATCCACTGTCAGACAGATTGTGTACAAATGGAGGCAATTCAACACCATTGTTATCCTACTCAGGAAAGGTTGACCAACCAAAATCACACCAAGAATAAGGCATGGAATACTTTTGGAGATCTATAAGAACCCCAGAGTAACATGTTGTTGTTAGTTGAAAAGTTGTGTCCAACCCATTGCGACCCCATGGACAATGTTCCTCCAGATCTTCCCATCCTCTCCAATCCTCTGGAGTCCATTTAAGCTCATACCTACTACTTCGGTGACTCCATCCAGCCACCTCATTCTCTGTCATCCCTTCTTCTTTTTGCCCTCAATCGTTTCCAGCATTAGGCTCTTCTCCAGTGAGTCCTTCCTTCTCATTAGATGGCCAAAGTATTTGAGTTTCATCTTCAGGATCTGGCTTTCTTTAAAAAAAAAACATTTTTTTTTATTTTTTACTAAACAAACAATACACACAAAAATAATCATCTTACATTACATCTTGTAGAAAGTGTGTCAATTGGTTACAATTAGCTTTCGTGCATCTCTTCCAGAGTCATTACTTACATTCATATTGAATATCAAAGTTCTTGATGAGTCTTATTTTCAACATATCATAGTTCTCATTTAACTAAAATTGTTTTAATGTCCTTTTGCCTAGACTAATCCATAGTTAAAAAAAACCACAACCACCTAATGGCATTTCATTAATTATTACAGAGTCATCCAATAGCCTTAAACCTTTATAACATATTCTAAACAAAATTAGTTGACAAATATGTAAGCCCTTTTCTCCCCTCAAATCACTGTTTACAATTTGTGTCCACATTCCTTTTGTTATGGTGGTACATGTATGTATCATTAAACTGTATCCCTTATCCCTTATCCTTATCATTCCATTGTTAGTTGTTATAATTAATATTGGTTAACAAAAAACCCTTTACTGTTATATCTATTTTCTTCTCATCAAACCAACATATATGTATACCTTATTGCCCTTATCAATTATTTTTTAACATAACCATCTATAAGTTACTAAAACTACTTACTAATTATAAAACTTAGTTAAATTGTTTGTTATCTATTTTCATATATCCAATAACATTATACCTTTATAACATATTCAAAATAAGAATTAATTATTTAAATTTCTAAACCTTGGCTTTCTAAAGAGCAGTCAGGATTGATCTCCTCTAGGACTGACCTAGGGACTCGCAGGAGTCTTCTCCAGCACCATTGTTCAAAGGCCTCAATTCTTTGGCACTCAGCCTTTCTTATGGCCCAACTTTCACAGCTATATGACATATAAAGGATGAAAGACCACTCTTGCATTGACAAAGATCAGTGACCACCACCAGAAGAGTACTGAAAAATAAGGGTATGCATGGCAAGGTTACAAGGACAAAACCACTGCTCCAGAGGTGGTTCTTACCGGTTTGGACCTGTTCAGCCAAGCTGGTAGTAACTTGGTGGTCTGGATCGCTGGAATCGGCAGTGACCCAGGCCTGTCATACCCCCGAACTGGTTCTGCCATGCCACTGAACCGGTTGGACTGCGCATGCACGCACAACGTGCATCAAGCACATACGCGCTGTGTCCCCGAGGAAACCGGTAGTAGTGGCAGCCGGAACCCACCTCTGCAAGGCTCTTCAAAAAGAACATTTCTGGTCATCTGCAATTTCTGAAAGATCATGTGAATAAGCCAGAAATGTATTGAAAGAATGTTCTAAGGATGGTTGAGTCCAAAATTAGGACTTTTTGGCTTGAGCTGAAAGTGTCATGTTTAATGAAAGGCAAACCCCGCATGCCAGCGTAAGAACCTTATCCTACCTTTAAAACATGGTGGTATAAGTATTACGGTTTGGATCTGCTCTGCTGCCTCTGGACCAGGATGGGCTATATCATTTATGCAACTATGAATTCTGAGTTGTACCAGCAATTCTGTAAGAAAATATATGCTCTCGCTTATGAATTAAAGCTTAAGGGAAAGTGAATTATGGAACAAGGCAATGACCTAAAACAAGTTGTGTAACCAAAAAATGGTGGCAGTTTTGTTGTCGGGAAAATAGGAGGAACGTGAGTGTTCATATTGAGGTATTATAAAAATAATAAATGTGGAATAAGTAGGTTAATGTTTTGAAATAGTTTGACCATAACCTTATAAGATTGTTGTGAGATGATCTGAGATAGCAATAGCACATAGACTTATAAACATTATATTCACAGTGCTTTTCAGACCTCCCTAAGTGGTTTAGAGTCAGCCTATTGCCCCCAACAATGGGTCCTCATTTACCCACCTCGGAAGGATGGAAGGCTGAGTCAACCTTGAACCAGTGAGGATTGAATTCGGGCAGTGAGCATTGAGTTAGCCTACAATACTGCATTCTAAAGATGCTGAGTTTGTCAAAAAGAAAGGTAGGCAGTTCGAATCCCTAGTGCCATGTAACGGAGTGAGCTCCTGTTACTTGTCCCAGCTTCTGCCAACCTAGCAGTTCAAAAGCATGTAAAAATGCAAGTAGAAAAGTAGGGACACTTTTGGTGGGAAGGTAACAGCGTTCCATGCACTTTCAGTGTTTAGTCATGCCGACCACAGGACCACGGAGACATCTTCAGACAGCGCTGGCTCTTCAGCTTTGAAACGGAGATGTGTCCTGCCCCCTAGAGTTGGGAACAACTAGCACATATGTGTGAGGGGAACCTTTACCTTTACTGCATTCTAACCACTGCACCACCACGGCTGATGTGAGGAAGCCTACCAAGCTGTTCTGTAAGAACAAATGGTCTAAAGTTCCTCCAAGGTGACATGCAAAACTGAATGACAATCATTTGTGATGATTACTATTCAAGGTGACTGTGAGTGGGCATTTGGGTTCCTGATACTTTTGCCTTACACAAATATGTAGCTCTGGATTGTTTTCCTCAATAAATCAATGAATAAATGTAATGGTTTTGACTCATTTGTTTAATGAGGTTTTCTTTATCTAATTTTAGGACTAGTGTGAAAAAAAACAACGCAGATCATCTTTTAGGTCATGTTTATGCAGAAATCCTGACAACTCAAAAGGGTTCACAAACTTTTAAGCCCTATTAGGTTTCTTCCTTTCCCACCTCCTTTCTCTTTATCTCTGTCTGTCATCTCCTTCTGACTGAATTGTAACTGGAGTGTTTATAATCTGTGAACATTTAATTTAAATTGTATCTCGTACATGCTTCTGCCTCTTTACAATAAATAAAGTGCCTTCAATTAGATCAGTAGTTATTTCCTTCAGAGATAGAAAATGTAGAGGTAATTAAAAGAGAGGAAGGAGGTGTATACAACTCATTCCCTCTGTGTTGTTAAAAAGCTGCAATTAAACAAAGTTGACGGAAACTGCTAGAAAGATAGATTATCTTCCTGCATCATATTTTTATTAAAATAAATAAATATTCTCAGTAGAACTGGTAAGAACAAGACTGTGCATTTAATGGACTAAATTAGAGACTAATCAGCACTACAGAAGTAATTGCCTCCCATTTTCCTCTGTGAATTTGACTCTATAAAAAAAAGTTCGACACCCATTTTGGGGGAAGACAGATAGGCTTGTCAGGTCTAAGTAAAGTTAGTCCAGGGATCTCCACATTTTTTCTTTTAGAAAATGAACAAATTTGGAATTTTGAGAACATCCATCAGCACTGGGAGCATCAATAGAAAGATACGAAAAATGTCAGAGTATGCTCATAGACTGGAATAGACATGGCAACAGGTCAGCCAATGGGGACTCCTTTGGATAGACATGGCAACAGGTGAGCCAATGGGGACTGTGGAATAGACCATGGCAATAGGTCAGCCAATGAGGACTGTTATGGATACTGAAACTTAATATTTGTTTGTATGGGGCCATAAGAGGACAGTTTTGGAGTCTGGGCATGGCTTGCTGAAACTGTATATAAGAGTTGGTTTGGCCTCTGTACTTTATTCAATCTCTGTACAATATTAGCCTCTGTATCCAGTGGTGGATTCAGCCAGTTGGCACCACTCCAGGAGAACTGGTTATTAACTTCTGAGCAGTTTGGTGAACTGAGTGTTGGAAGAAATCATTAGGGCAGAGAACTGGTTGTTAAATTATTTGAATCCCACCACTGTCTGTATCTCTCTACTCTGTAATCAGCCAGTTCGACAAGTTCTAGAGAACTGGTAGTGGAAATTTGAGTAGTTAGGAGAACCAGCAAATAGGCTGGCCCAGGCCCCCTGCTGCCTCCCAGCTCCCAGGTCCCAGATGATCTTCTTTTCTTGCCCTGAACAGGAGAATGGAGCTGGAAAAGAAGTTAGTGGGGTGGGGATGGAATGTGGATTTTTCAGTAACCTCCCTCAGGAGTGGGAGGGAATGGGGATCCCTCCCCTGCAATGCCCACAAAGTCATGCCCACAAAGCCACATCACGGCCTCAAAGCCACGTCTACAGAAGCGGTGGTAAAAATGTTTGAATCCCACCACTGTCTGTAATGACTTGCTTCTATGAATATTGCTTCTGTGTGCCTGATTTTGTATGCTGATTCTGTTGTATGGTATTGTATATAAAGACGTTTATTATATATAATTGAATCCAGCAGAAGTTCATTTACTTGTATGTGCTTGCTGGGATTTACTGCCGCAACACAAACTCTAACAAAAAGCCAGAATTTTTATTTATTTATATGATATATAGATTTTTCAGCAGCTCACAACATGGTGTCATAACCATAGGATTGAAACCCTAACTCCCTTTTTTTCATGTATTGTACAGTTGTAGCAATATATTGATTTTTTCTTTTTACAACTGCTCTCTAGGAATAACTATTTCATTACCTGTTCTCTATTCACTGCAGAGTTATGGAGTCATCAAGTTAAATTACAGAAGGAACATGCTGGTAAAATGATAGGGAAAAGTTTCCAACTAGAAGGAGTAGTTCACCAGTGGAATGGGCAAGATGCCCCTCACTTTTAAACTGGATTTGAGCAGGGAGAATTGATAGTGGCCCTCAGGGATGTTTTCTTGATTTTGCACTGAGCAAGGGTTGGACTTAATGGCCCACATCAGGGCTGTCAACTCAATTGCATTGATGGACACATCAGGGTTGTGTTTGAGCTTGGGGTGCCAGGGTGGGCATGGTCACTCGTGTAGGGAGCACCTGTGGTGGCAAAGTGCTAATGCGGACTTCCCTCAGACCCACCCTCTCATTATAATTTCCTTCCTCCTTCCTTCCCTCTTCATTCTTCTTTCTTCTTCCTTCCCCTCTTTCTTTATTTTTCCTCCCTTGCTCTCTTCCCATCTTTTCTTCTTTTTCTTTTTCTATCCTCTTTCACATTCTCCTTTCCTGTCTTTCTACACTGCTCAAATGCAAAAGGGGAAACATTTCTTCTTTTGTTTTGCTTTTGGTTTGTTTGATAGCCCTCTACCGTGAAAACGGAGCCCAAGGAAGCCACATATGGCCCCATGGGCCCATTTTCAGCCCTGATGGCCTTCTGCAGCCCTCTGCCAGCAAAAATGGAGCACAGGGGCGACTTGTGGCATGCCCAAGCTCTTTTTTTTGTTGGCAGAGGCACCGTGGGCCAGTCCTTTGCTATTTCCAGGGAGGTCCTGTGGGCCAGTTCTAAGCACTCCATGGGCCGGATGTGGCCCACGGATCTAGAGTTTGACACCCCTGGCTTACACAAACCCTACAAATCTACATACTTATGTGTTCTGACCCCCTCCTCCGTCCAGTAACGAAAGCTGAGACAAGCATAAAATGGAATGTCCTTTAATAAAAAGACCAGAATCTCGGTGGTTGAAAGCACAATAACAAACAGATAAGGACCTTGGCAGCACTTCAGACCAACTCTGGCAGCAATCCAGCCTGCCAAGTTTGTTTCTCTTTAGTCAAAGCATTGACTTCTGCAAGAAGGGCGTGGCACAAGCAGTCTCTTTTATAGTCTGGAGAGGAGCTTAATGACCATCAGCTGAGCATAAATTACCTCCTGTAATTATGTAGTTATTCTTGACAACGCGTAGTCCTTCAATGGTGTGCATCCCGGAACAACTCACTGTTGATTTCTGGATCACTCTCTCTTGTCTCCTCCCCACTGATCCAAGGCTCAGGCGCCACCTGGTGGCCAACCAGTCCCTCTGTGCCCTGCTCGGAGTCGTAACCCTGTCCAGGGTCCTCCACATCCTCCAGGGCGACTCATAGGGCCCCTCGCTGTCGGGAGTCTGGTGGCAGCTCCAACAGCTCCTGCCGGGCCACAACACTTATGATGACATCGTATATTTGAACATTCCAAGCATGGAGAGCATTGTGAGATCCTTGACTAATTTTTTTAAATCTTGCCATGCTTTCCCAGAATGTTTAAGTTGATATGTAATTAAGTGCTGATGAAAATAAGTACAGAGCTGGTCACAAATGGAATCTTGTCTAGACTGTTCTGAGCATGCACGTTCATCAGTTTCATTCAGGATACCATAGTTACATTTGAACTTTGGTTTTTTCAAGTAAAAATGCACATGAAAGAACAACCAGAGCATAGATATTGTTTTCCTCCATATTAGGATTTTTGCTCTGAAGATGGCTATAGGGTCTCTCTGCCCAAACCTTCATACCTAGGGCTCTCCACTGGGAAAGAATGTGAGGCAAAGACCTTGCTTCACATAAGCCCTAAGCAGTTTCAGATGTAAGATGAACTTTCCAAAGAACTGAAACACATGGAATCACGGATCGTGTTCTTTGGATTATGCAGATGTCCAAAATATGGCCTTTGGGGGGAACTGGGAGCTCTCAGGTTACCTGAAGAACCATTTCATCCCAATGGAATTGGCCTATGTCACTTTTGCTGAAAGAAGGGACAGGTTATGGACCCCGAGTCAAAGATTCTGACTGATGGATCCAAAGAGCCTTTACTGTAACATTGTATCCTTTGAGAAGAGATCCACCATCATGCTCCTGCCTTTGGGAAGGACCTTAAAACTTGAGAGAACCGCCTTCTGCCGATTACCCTCCCCTCCGCCGTAAGATCGCACAGACTGGGACTCCTCCGAATCCCATCTGCCGTCCAATGCCGACCTGGCGACTACACGGAGGAGAGCCTTTCTGTTGCAGCTCCGACCCTGTGGAACGATCTCCCCGTCGAGATACGCACCTCACCACTGTCCAGGCCTTCCGCGCAGCCCTTAAGAACCTGGCTAGCCCAACAGCATGGGGATAAGTCTTCGATTTGCCCCCCCCGAGTGTGAATGTTGAATGCAAGTTGTGTTTTTATTACTTATTATTTTGTGCACATATTGTTTGTTTTGAATTTCACCCCCCCCCCCCAATGATTGTAAGCCGCCCTGAGTCCCCTCAGGGAAAAGGGCGGCCTATAATCAAATAAACTAAACTAACCTAAACTAAACTGTTCTGCCCAATTGGCCTGGGGACTAGATGGGGAGTGTGCATTCTGAGATGGTTAGTGGATAAATAGAAGATCCCACAGATATTATCCCAAATCTTGGCTAATTCTCTGTTAATTCTAAGGTTATGATTTTTGTTTTCAGGGACAACGGGTGACCCAGTGTAAGACACTGAGCTTGTTGATCAGAAAGGTCGGCAGTTTGGCGGTTCAAACTCCCTAGCGCCACGTAATGGAGTGAGCTCCCATTACTTGTCCCAGCTTCTGCCAACCTAGCGGTTCGAAAGCATGTAAAAATGTAAATAGGATGGGAAGATAACAGTGTTCCATGCACCTTCACCATTTAGTAATGCCAAGCCATATGACCATAGAGATGTCTTTGGACAGTGCTGGCTCTGTGGCTTTGAAACAGAGATCAGCACCGCCCCCTAGAGTCGGGAACAACTAGCACATATGTGTGATGGGAAACTTTACCTCTTACCTTATTTTGTTTTATTTTATAATATTGTTTTATCATGTTGTAAGCCACACAGAGTCACATGACAGTGAGATGGGCAGCATATAATTTAATAAAATAAATAAATACAGAGAATTAAGTAACATATAAAAAGTAATGTGCTTGGTTGAAAGAAATCAGATTTGTTACTTTCTCTCTTCTACAGGAAATCCGAGTGAAAATACAACCATCGTGCTTAAAAACAGTTACAGCTTGATAAACTCACTTTTTTGGACTTTGGTTTCATATCCACTTGGATAGATTATGGGGTAGATTGATTCCTCAACTTCAAGGCCTCCCAACCTAGGGCAGGAATCCCTGCCCCAGAGAGAGTCAATCAGGGTGTAATTAATTTGCAAAAGACTTTAATTCAGATGTGACACTGTCACCCTTTTCTCCTCCAGAACATCTTCGCTCAGGAGAACATACTTAATATATTCACCAGAAATGTTTAATGTTAGGCTTTCCATTTTGAAGGTAGGTTTGAGGATAGAACTGCAATAAAGAAGTATATTAAAAACAAATCCCAAAGGATCTCATGTTTGGCAGCACGGATGCCTGTCAAACTGGATTTCTTGTTTTGATGAATATTCTTAGGTATTCACAGAGGGCCTGGTGTCCTTTCTCTTGTGGCACTCAATGACTTTTCTCTGATTCCCTGAGCTGTACTTTAATTATACGCACACGACAGCTAATTGGCAGTATGTTCTGAATGGACAAAGAAAGTATTGCTTCATATAACACCTAATTAACTTGTGAAATCCATCACCCCAAGATGAGGTGACGGCCATAGTTTAGTTTACTTTTTTTTTAAAAAGTCAAAATAGGTGAAAGTGCCATTCCCAGTTATTTTCCATAACTACATCAATCTTTATGTGCCCAGCTGACTGCTGGATGAACATCAATTTCTTGGGACAAGTAGTTTTGCCATTAGTCTTTGGTGATGGCATTTGCCGGACTATCTCTCTTGTATAGAGGATAGCAATAGCCTTAGACTTATATACCACTTTACAGTGTATTACAACCCTCACTAAGTGGTTTATAGAGTCACATATTGCCCCCAACAACCTGGGTCCTCATTTTACCCATCTTGGAAGGATGGAAGGCTGAGTCAACTGTGAGCCTGGTGAGATTTGAACTGCCAAATTGCAGCAACTGGCAGTCAGCAGGAGTAGCCTGCAGTAGTGCACTCTAACCACTGTGCCACCATGGCTCTATATCTGAAGATAAGATCTAATTACATGGGAATATTATTATGGTATATAGATGACTGCCTCACTAGCATACTTCATGATGTAATCCTCAACCATCTGTACAATCAGTTACCCCCAATAGTTCAGACTAGTTTCTGATGCTTTGGTTTGGATGACTATAGCGTCTGCCCCACACTGTGTAAGTGCCCTTTAATTATCCACATTATAATATGTATGAATGGAAAATCTGGCTGTGTGGATAGGCAGAATGGTGGGGATACACTATGAACTGTACTTGTGAGTGTCAGATATATCTCATTTAATATTGAGGAGGAACTTCTGAGGAGTAAAAAATGTCACTGTTGGGCAGTCATATAAATGTTTTATATAAATAATATAAATGGCAGTCATATAACTGTATCAAAGTTGAAACAACCAGTTGTACATAAAACTCAAAAAATAGTGCAAGATAGGAACACGAACAGATTAAAAAAGTTGGAAGGGACTTTGTAGGTCATCTAGTCCAACCCCCTGCCCAAGCAGAAGAGCCTACAGCATTTCTGACCAGATGCCAGTCCAGTCTCTTCTTGAAAGCTTCCAGTGATGAAGCTCCCACAACTTCTAAAGGCCACTTCTGTTCCATTGATTGATTGTTCTCACTGTCAGAAATTCCCCCTTATTTCTAGGTTGAATCTCTCCTTGATCAGTTCCATCCATTGTTCCTTGTCTGGGCTACAGGTGCTTTGGAAAATAGATGATGTGAAAGATGTGAGAGACCTTGCCGATAAAATCATGTTGACTGAATGGATATCATCATCATCATCATGTCATCGTCATCGTCGTCATCGTCATCCTAAATAAATAAATAGAAAAGGGGAAAAGGCAATCCCCTTAATTCAATGGGGCAAAGACAAGTTTAACATCTAAAAGGAGAATTGCTGGAAGCCAAATGCTCTGTCCACGCTGTCCTAGAGGAAGGCTCTTATAAGTAAAATCAAATCAAATCCATTCATTTTTTAAAAGATTGTTTTCTACTACTCATATATAAAGCCAAAAAATAAGGAACAGCCAGAAAATTAATTCTACAAGTCCACTGATTACACTTCATATTCCACCTTTCACCAAGACCTCTCAAAGATCATCTGCTTCTACTGCTTTTAAAAGTAAGTGTTGGCCAAATTGTAAACGTAGAGGATACTGAGCTGCCTTGATTGCGATGAGCCTCCTTTCCGCCACATCGATTCCATTTGAATTAATAGCAGTTAGACTTATATACCGCTTCATAGGGCTTTCAGCCCTCTCTAAGCGGTTTACAGAGCCAGCATATTGCCCCACAGTCTGGGTCCTCATTTTACCCACCTTGAAGGATGGAAGGATGAGTCAACCCTGAGCCGGTGAGATTAGAACCGCTGAACTGCAGATAACAGTCAGCTGAAGTGGCCTGCAGTACTGCACTCTACCCACTGTGCCACCTCGGCTCTTTAAATATTCCCAGAGGTAAAAGTAAAAACTTGCTTGAGTTTTGCTCACCATGTGGTGACACCATAGAAACATCCCTTTTTTTTTCCTTTTGGGTAGCAACAATATATTAGTCCCATTTTTGTCTTTTGTAATTCTTCTTTCCTTTATTTCTCAAATTAGCCACAGTATTAAAGCCAGTTCTGGTCACAGTATTAAAGCCAGTTCTTTTATGATCACAAGCAAAAAACTTGACACCATATCAATTCTGCCATCAAAATAAGAGAAAAAAATGTAAATCATCTATTCCACTCCAAACAGAATGATTTGTATGGGTGATCATAAGAAAGAAATAGAAGAATTTGAAACTTGATTTTACTATAAATAGGCCTTTTATCTGATTCACAGCAGTTACTAGAATTCTTATATGTCAGAATGCTTGTCCTTAAAAATTGATTCTTCCATTGCTTGCCTGTTCAGTCCAGAGATGCCCGATATCTGGTATTTCCCAGTAGACTGTTCCGTACTTGTTACCCTGTTAAAATCAGTTGTTTGTTTGCCAGCAGCCAAAGTTTGTAAGCTTCTCTCACTCACAGAAAAGCCTTAAAACGAAAGAAATATTGCAGACTTCAGATAAAGTCTTCTCTTCTTTTGAGATAAAATGATATTGATGAATAAGGAATCTGAGCATGGAACTGGAGATTTTCCACTGTTGATACTGGAGGAGGTTTCATTTGCACACCCATCACAGGTGCACAACATAGGGCTCCTCCTGGATGCATAGAATATGTTTTTGAAAGCAGGTAGTAGCTGTGTGCCAGTGGTGCCTATTCCTGAATTTGGGAAGCTCTACTTTGGCCACACATGCCTTATAAACCTCCTAATTAGATAGTTGTGATGTGCTCTGCATGTGGCTGTTCTTGAAGAGTATCTGGAAGCTGGAATAGGAGGATAGGATAGGAGGATAGGATAGGATAGGATAGGATAGGATAGGATAACAGAGTTGGAAGAGACCTTGGAGATCTTCTTGTCCAACCCCCTGCTTAGGCAGGAAACCCTACACCACTTCAGACAAATGGTTATCCAACACCTTATTAAAAACTTCCAGTGTTGGAGCATTGACAACTTCTGGAGCAAGTTTTTCCACTGATTAATTGTTCTGTCAGGAAATTTATCCTTCCTTCGAAGTTGCTCCTCTCCTTGATTAATTTCCACCCATTGCTTTCTGTTCTATTTTCAGGTGCTTTGGAGAATAGTTTGGCTCCCTCTTCTTTGTGACAATCCCTGAGATATTGGAACACTGCTATCATGTCACCCCTATTCCTTCTTTAGACATATCCAGTTCCAGCAATTGTTCTTTATATTATCCTTGAGTCCCCTAATCATCTTATTGCTCTTCTTTGCATTCTTTCTAGAGTCTCAACATTTTTACATAGTGGTGACAAAAATTGGATGCAGTATTCCAAGTGTGGCCTTACCAAGGCATTATAAATTTGTATGAACACTTCACGTGATTTTGATTCTATCTCTGTTTATACAATTGATCCAGAATGTGGCAGGAATATAGTAATGGGCACATTATGTTATGTCCACATAATAAATACCTCTACTTTATAAGCTGCATTGGCTCCCAGCTGATTTCTGGATAAAATTCAAGATGCTGGTCCATTCCATGTTTTAACCTTTAAGCCACAGGTCCTCCTCCTTATCAGCTTAAGCCAGGGAGGTAGGTATATATTTAGTGTCACAACCCTGGTATGCCCCAATTATGGGAGGAATCCCAGTAAGGGTATGGCTAGCTGATGAGAGCTAAATAGCTGAAAGATCTATACTAGTCTTCCTTTATTTATTTATCAGCACAAATACAACACATTTGTAACAAAAGGCAACAGTAAAATATTTGGCTTTCTGTCTGGATGGTCCTTGTGACGAGCCGATGGACAGAGAATGGAAGTGTGATCTTCCTCCCATATTTGGGCATACCAGGGGTTGTGACTTTATATATATATATATATATATATATATATATATCTGTGTTTGTGTGTGTGTGTGTGTGTGTGTATTCTCTCCTACCACCTACCTACCTATCATCATCATCTATCATCTATCATCTATCTATCCTCTATCCAGTGGTGGGATTCAGTATTTAACAACTGGTTCTCCTGCCCTAATGATTGCTTTCTAACCAACCCTTTGCCAAACTGCTCAGAAGTTAACAACCGGCTCTCCTGAAGTGTGTGAACTGTCTGAATCCCACCACTGCAATCTATCTACACCCACAGAGACACACGACACAGACACAGACACACAATAATGAGCAACTACATATATGGTATATAGCGGTAAATGTACCAAGGCAAAGCTCCCTAACCCTTATTATCCTCAGGAACAAAATGAGGCAATTTTGAATTTTGCGCCAGATTTCAAAATAACACTGTTAGCCTAACAATGCTACTTTGTGATCTCCACAGAACCCTGGGGTTGTTTACCATTAATGATACTGCTGTAGCATTGCTTGAATTCGTGTGCCTGAAGACCATGAATTTACCTCTATTTTCTTGTAATAGCTGATGCCTTTTATTTCACCTGAATGATGCTTGCTTCCCCAATCGGACTAATTGTACACTGTGGCTACTGAAAGACTTCTTGTAACTTAGGAAATGCCTTTGGTGCTCCCATGATTATGTGGTCTGGCTAGTCTTTCATGTCTAATTTTATCTATGATTTATTTAAAGATACTAGTAGGGACACTCACAGAGCAAATCATTTCAAATTTATTGGTTAATAAATCCTGGTGGATAACAAACCTGGATAAAGAAATGGCAGCATTCCAGATGCACCAATGTTAGCTTAGGAGCAACCATAACCATACTTCCTTGTGCTCTTTTATATCAAAACTATGTCTAGAATTTTCATTTAATACAGTTTCTTTATTTGTAAATACAAGCTCCCAGTAGTTTTCATAATCAATAGTCCAGTAGTCCCGAGAATCAACATATTGAACAGATCTCTCTCTCTCTCTCTCTCCTCCTCTCTCTCTCTCTCTCTCTCTCTCTCCTCTCTCGCTCTCCTCTCTCTCTCACTCCTCTCTCTCTCACACACACACCACACCACACACACACACACACACAAGAATGGGTGTAAAAAATTACAGCTGATTAGCTTGTTAAGGAAAATGTTTGGGAGAATTCTGACTGAGCAGGTACAAAAGGAGATGATGAAATAATGTGAGTGTACTGCAGGTTCATGCTGGGCAACAGTTTCCTGAAAAAATGAATATAACAAAGCTTTTGTACACTAGATACATTAAGGAATATAGATTGTTTGCTACACTTATAGAGTTAAAGGTTGCCAAAACAGCAAGATGGGAAGAGAAGCACATGGAAAGACATGGAATATTAGATATGAGTCAATAGAGCAGATATTAGATGTCCCATTGTTTGTTTTAAGTGTTTTTGGATAATTGTACAGTAGAAGGAATGCTTCCATGACATTAAGGATCTATTGGTTTGGGATGAATTGAATGTATATGTGCTAATATATGCTAATAATGCTGCATTGGTAAAACCCAATGATATGCTGTTATTTTTTGACAGACTGTATGATACAACAATAATAGATTTGGAAGTAGGTCTGCTTGATGGGAACAATGAGCTAATGATCGCAAATTATACATAAATGGCAAAACTGTGGCAAGAAAGAATGGGGAAAACTGACTTAAAAATGTCTCACTTAGCAACATTAATTCTGGGCTCAATTGTGGTCGAGTGGCAAGTTGTCCCCGCCACAGTTGCCACCACAAGTCAACCAGGCAAGTTGGCCGGATAAGTTCACCCAGGTGAGTTGCCGAACCTAGACACTCCAACCTTTCAAGTTGAAGACCTGAGGACTTCATCTCTCTGAATTATGCAGCCGTCATGCTGACTGGGGAATTCTTGGAGTTGAGTCCACAAGTCATAAAGTTGTCAGTTGGACATCTCTCTATAGATTGTTACTATTCATATACTATACTTTATTACCATTAGCTTTTAGTCTTGTTACCTATTTCTCTGTTATCATTATCTGTGTACTGAGCTCTATACCATTACTAGTATGCAGCAATATATATATATATATATATATATATATTTTATGTATGTATGTATGTATGTATGTATGTTGTATGTATGTTCTTAGCCTGTTCTGTCTTAATACCTTCTCTCTGAGATTTCTTTGTCTCTTTCTGTAAAATTTTTTTTTTAATTATTTTTTTTATGCCCCCATCTCACTGTCAGGTGACTCTAACAGATTATTGTACCTTTTTTATAATGTACTTGCTGAGCCCTTTCCACTCGTTTGGACATCCCCTTCCTCTGAAGGAAAAACTGCTTTTTTCTGGCTGCTACCTTCAGTTTATTGGTGGCTGCAGAATTGCACATATCCTCCATTTTTGTCACTTCCTTCTACACTTGCATTGGGTCCCTGCTTTATTGGCAGATCTTCCATGCTGGTGCTGGGGAAAAGAAGGGAAGAAGACAGCATAGCAGGGTGGATTCAGCTGGTTCGGATTGGTTTGGGCAAACCGGATGCTAATTTTACATCCGGTTTGCAGAACCGGTAGTTGGGAGGATTGGCTGGCCTTGCCCACACCTCCTCTCCCCTCCCAGGAGTCTCCACATGGCCCGTTCATCATGCCAGGTAGTGCAGGGAAGTTCTAGGAGGGTGAAAACGTGCCTCTCGGAAGTCTAGAAATGGGCCTGTTTCCAGCCTCCAGAGGGCCTCCAGAGCCTGGTGAGCCATTTTCACCCTCCTTGGCTCAAGGAAAGGCTCCAGAACCTGAGGAAGGCAAAAAAAAATGGCCTCCCAGAAGTTCCAGAAGTTCAGAAATGGGCCTATTTCTGGCCTCTGGAGCCTGGGGGAGGACGTTTTCACTCTCCTGGAGACTCGAGCAAAACCTCCAGAGCCCTGGGAGGGCAAAAACACCCCTCTATGGTGCAGGAGGCTAACTAGGCACACACCCCATGGCCCGCTCCCATCATGGCCACGCCCACGCCCCCACAGCAGAGAATGGGTGCTAAATTTTTTTCAATCCAACCCCTGCAGCATAGCAGGGCTGGGTTTCGACCGGATCGCACCGGTCCCTGCGATCCGGTTTGGTCGCCGAACCCGGAAGTAAGTAACTTCCGGGAACGGCGAAGCCCCCCCCCCCCCCGCACGCGCCCGCACACCCGCCCCGCTCCTTACCCGGTTTTTTTTTGAATTTCGCGCTTCCACGCATGCGCAGAACGCCTGCGCAATCCTCCAGGAGCAGCTGGAGCATCGCGCAGACGCTAGTACGCATGCGCGCGCGCACGCGATGACGCGTGCGCCGCGTGCGTGTGTGAGACCCGCCGGCCTCGTTCCAACCGATCCGGTTGGAACGGGGCGAGAAACCCACCCCTGCAGCATAGGTACCTGCAACTGTTTCACACAACCTTCCACACACCACACCCCGAGAGCTAGAATGAGAGGGGAAGAGATGCATAGAAAAGTAGGCGTTAGTTGACTTGCTTCCAAAGTGAAGGCAGCATCTGAACAGACAAATGAGTGTATAAAGCACAATACAGTACTAAAGTCTATCTCCTAATTTCTGGAAAACGTTCCTCCTTTACAAAGGAGGATTTTTATGATGCTTTAGGACAACGGTTCTCAACCTGTGGGTCGGGACCCCTTTGGGGATCGAACAACCCTTTCATAGGGGTCACCTAGGACCATCAGAAAACACATACTTTCAAAAAAATACAGAAAACATAAAATAATTTTATGGTTGGGGGTCACCACAACATGAGGAACTGTATTAAAGGGTCACGGCATTAGGAATTGAGACCCACTGCTTTAGGATTTCTTCAGAGTTTTTTCTAGTGGGACTTTGAACTTATTTAATGTGATATTGCCAGGTTTTTTTTTTCATTATTACACATCAATCTGCAACCCCCCTGCTGTCTCTGATTCCTAATCAAAAAATGCCATTCTGAAGGAGTTTCTCAGAATAGCTTCCCCTGGGATTTCATTTCTTCAGCAGGAGGAGACATATCCAATTGTTCCTCAAAGGTAGAATGCCCCATTAACAGTGACAGCACTAGCACGAGTAGTAAAAGCCACCAGGGGAGAAGGTCTCTCATGTTGTCTTCCATTGGGATGGATGGATTTAACCATGCTTATAACCTGCCCCCACCACAAAAAGATTCTGTATGACTTCAAAGTATATAAGAATTGTTATGCCTCACCTAAAGCAACCGAATCACTTTCAAGAGACAACATAACTGTATTAAGCGTGCATCCTATTACAGCATATACTGAGCTCCCTGCAAGGCACTGGAAGCTTGCTGAGCAGCCCTGATCAAAAGCAAAACCAGAGTTTATATGCCTACTTACATGTCAAAGACAAGACAATGGGAAAAAAGTAGACACAGTTTAAATTAAATCATCGTGTGGGAATGACTTAGATTAGTGTTGTAATTCAACTCCCAATTCTGGGAGTTAAAATCCACATCTCTAAAAATTGTTGAGGTTGAGAAACACTGTTTCAGGTAACTCCATTTGGGTGACCCTTTTCTTATTTATCCCCTCCTACAAGGTCACATAGGGATGCGATGGCTTAGTAGCCAAGATCAGTGGCACTGAGACACTGAGCTTGTCGATCAGAAAGGTGAGCAGTTCAGTGGTTCGAATCAACAGAGTGAGCTCCCGTTACTTGTCCCAGCTTCTGCCAACCTAGCAGTTCAAAAGCATGTAAAAATGCAAGTAGAAAAATAGGGATCACCTTGGTGGGAAGGTAACAGTGTTCTGTGTGCCTTCAGTGTTTAGTCATGCTGGCCACATGACCATGGAGACATCTACGGACAGCGCTGGCCCTTCAGCTTTGAAACAGAGATGAGCACACACACACCCCAGAGTCAGGAACGACTAGCACATATATACACGGGGAACCTTTACCTTTACAAGGTCAGCATGCTAACTATGCTATCTCTGACATATATGGTCAATGAACATAAACAATATGGTTCCTGGCTGAAGTTTCTCTCTGTTGCCAATTTGGGACAATTCAGCTTGCTGTGCATATTTTCTTACAAGACACTTTAAGCAGTTCACATCTATGGTTGGATGAGGAATTAGATACGTTTTGTAGTGAATGCAGCTCACATGTGCATTTCCACCATATAATGTATAACTGTAAGAACATAATTTTAATACATAAATTTGTACTTCTAATTTTCTTGATTACCATAAAATAGAGCTAGCATGTACAATTTCCCCAAAAACCTACACAAATCACATACCTGGATGCCATCAGTTAGATCAGGGGTGTCAATTTCATTCACTTGATTTCATTGAGGGCTGCATCAGGGTTGTTTTTTACCTTAGGGGACTGGCATGGGAATGGCCAGGGTGAGTGTGGCCAGTGTGACATCACTCGTGTTGTGGGCGCCTGTGGCAGTCCAAGTGCTCTTTCAGTGAAAACAGGTTCCTGAGTTCCATTTTCAATCGTGACAGCCTCCTGCAACCCTCTGCCTGTGAAAACAGAGCTCAGGAGGGCCACATGGAGCCCTCGCGAGCTCCATTTTTGCTGGCAGAGGCACCATAGGCTGGTCCTTCCCTGTTTCCAGGGTGGCCCCACAGACCAAACTAAGTACTCCACGGGCTGGATCCAGCCCTCAGGCCTTGGGTTTGACACCCCTGAGTTGGGGCTGAAGGCTTATGGAAATTGCAGATTTAACATGGGAAAGAATGAGAAGGGGTACATGTATTTTAAGGAGATGGTCTTCCTAAGAGTTGCGGCTACCCAAAAGACCCATTGTCTTCCCCCCCCCACTCCATTGTTTTTCTCATGGGGGGAATTCTTAACAGACTCTCCTAGATGACTGGACTGAAAAGCTAATTGAGGCAAGGCATTGTTTGATGTATCTCAGTGCTGGACCAAAAAAAGGATTTAAAGATAATAGCCAGCACTTTCAATTTGTCCTTGGAGCCTACTAATTCAGCAACTTTGAAACTGGCATACTTTCAGCTGGTGGAGTCATCTCACCAGCAATCTAACTACCACAATTTGTATTAGCTATAGATTATGATGTCTCCAAGGGCAGCCAGACCAACAGCACAATAATAAGAGTCTACTTGGGTGGTGATCAGGAGATGCATTACTAAAATGAATGAAAGCCTGGGAAAACAGAGCAATTGTAGGCTGTTATGGAGCTGAGTATGGAGTGAAACATACACATTGGTTGGCTACTTCCTATTGTAGCCTGCCAGCAGCCAGCAGAGCTGGTGGCAGACTCAGACCGTGACCTGTCAAAACCGCGCTCGACTAAGCCGCGCCCGATTAAACCGCGTCGCTGACGTCATCAACAGGGCGACAACAGCCAGCGCGGAGAAAGAAGGGCGCTTTAAATAGCGCTTTGAAAGCAAGCTGATTCAACTTAAGGTAAGGGTTAGGTTTAGGGTTAGGTTTAGGGTTAGGTTTAGGGTTAGGTTAGGGTTCGGTTTAGGGTTAGGTTAAGGGTTAGGTTTAGGGTTCGGTTTAGGGTTAGGTTAAGGGTTAGGATTAGGATTAGGTTTAGGGTTACGTTAAGGGTTAGGGTTAGGTTTAGGTTAGGTTAAGGTTAGGATTAGGTTTAGGGTTAGTTTAAGGGTTAGGTTAGGGTTAGGTTAAGGGTTAGGTAAGGGTTAGGTTTAGGGTTAGGTTTAGGATTAGGTTTAGGGGGGTTAGGTTTAGGTTTAGGGGTTAATTTTAGGTTTAGGGTTTACAGTGTGCTTCTGTCTCCGCGCTGTTGTCGCCCTTTTGATGATGTCAGCCACACGGTTTAGTCGGACGCGGTTTAGTCAAGCGTGGTTTTGTGGTGGAACTGACTCAGACAGTAAGGAGGTTGTGGAGGAACATTGGCCAGTCCTGGAGTCTGGGGAAGGCTCTGATGAGTGCTCTGTGCTGGAGGCAGAGATGGAACCAGGGTTGTTCGACAGTTATCAGCTGCCTTCGGATTCAGATATCAGTGGGCAGAAGAGCTAGAATCTGTTCCCGATGTGCGCATGCATAGAGCTGCCAGGAGAAGAGAACAGGGCCAACTCGGCAGTAAAGCCACAGGTAGATGGTGAATGGCCCCTCCCATAGGGAATAAAGAAGAGCAAAAGGGGAGGGGAGTTTGCAGGAGACAATTAGTTCAATCCATTAGGGTGAAGATCTGTTCCTGACTTCTTGCCAAGTAATTGCTGCTACAGTATGGCATTTGGAAGAATCAGCCTGGCAACTCTCCAAGCCTGATAAAGGTCTGTAGTTGTGACATCTCATGAAAGACTGTTTGCTGGGACTTTGCTGGAGGGGAATTCCCTTTAATCTAAATAAAAGAGATTTTATTGGGATGAGGAGTTGGCTTCATGATCTCAGGAGGCCTAGATCAGAACACTTCCAAAATAATATAAAAAACCATACCTCACTTGCTAGTACTATCACTTCCAAACCATAAGAGCAGTTTGACAACATAACTAGATAACCAGAGAGGGAGTAACTTCCTTTCAGTAGATGTTTTCAGAGATGTGTTTAATTTGGATTCCAGCACTAAGCAGGGACTTGGGCTCAATGGGCAGATGGCTTCTTCCAGTTCTGTGATTTCATGAATTTCTAAAATAAATTTTACTTCATTCAATAATGAAGAATGCTCAGTGAGTCAATCAAATAAACGTAGAAGTCATTTCAGCAAAGCATTAATAAAAATGTTTGCCCATCATCTTGAAATTCATATGACACACATAAGAAGATCTATAAAATAGAGCCAGCCAAAGAGAAAGACGTTTCAGCAGTTTGGAATTTCATACTTGTTGAACCAACTCAAACCATTAAACTTTTCCGCTATCTCACTTATGCAGTGCTTGTGATTAGAAGATTCTTAGCCTGATAGAAAAGGAAGATATCACGTTGCTTAGATAATTCTTGCTCTGCCCTGATTTAATTCCAAGGGAAGATGTCTTTCAAGTCGGATAGGCCCCTGGTGACTGTATAGACTTATGGAATACAGAATATCAGAGTTGGAAGGGACTTGGATGTCTTCTAGTTTAAACCCCCCCCCCCCCAGCTTAAGCAGGAGTTCCTATACCCGTGATGGTGAACCTAAGGCACGCGTGCCATAGGTGGCACACAGAGGCCTCTGCCAGATGGCACGTGAGCCATCGCCCCAGCTGAGCTCCACCACGCGTACTTCCTGCAGGCCAGCTAATTTTCGGGTCTCTGCAGTGTTGTTTAATCAAAATGCAGTTCAAACACTATACAAGCCATCGAGAATATAACTATATTATCCAACAGCAACAGGAAGTGCCTCATTGGAGCAGATAGAGGTAAATCCTAGAGAGACAGGAAATGCATCACTGAACAATGGAGGTGAATGCTAGAGAGGAATAAAGCTGCATACAAGGCGGATATAACACCTGTAATAGCGTTGTCATCAGAGGTGGCATTCAGCAGGTTCTGACCAGGTCTGGAGAACCAGTAGCGGAAATTTTGAGTAGTTCGGAGAACCAGTAAATGCCACCTCTGACTGACCCCACCCTCATCTATTCTCTGCCTCCGAATCCCAGCTGATCGGGAGGAAATGGGGATTTTGCAGTATCCTTCCCCTGCCAGGCCCATCAAGTCACACCCACCAAGCCATGCTTATAGAACCGGTAGTAAAATCTTTAAATTGCACCACTGTTAGGCACCACTGTGTAGGGGGAGAGCATGGAGGGGTGCATCTCCCCGCTGCACCCTCCTGCCCCTTTTTTTGGTGCCAGGAGACTTCAGGGAGGCTTGCTAGGCCCAAAACGGGGCATGGGTGGTGGTCACATGTGCATGCACAGGGAAGTCACATGTTGTATTATGGGTGTGGGCAATCACATGCACTGTTGTGCGCACATTCGGCACATGCGGACAGAAAGGTTAGCCATCACTGCCCTATACTATTCCAGACAAGTCTCTTCTTAGAAGCCTCCAGTGATGAAGCACCCACAACTTCTGAAGGTGAGCCATGCCACAAGTTAATTGCTCTCCTCTGGGAGGAGGTTTTGAAATATTTCTAGCAGGACTACCAGATTCTGTAACAGCCAACACCTATCCCTATGCTGTTACATATTCCCCATGCCATCTGTCAGGTAAACTCTCAAGATTTCTTTTTCTTGCCTTGTACATGTATACATCCGAACTAGACTGTGCTGTTTCTCTGTGTCATATATGTGGGTATATGCATACTTATTTATTTATTTTGTCATGTTTATGTAGTGTATATTGGAGGTGGTAACTTTTTGAGAGCTGCATGCAAGGAAATGTGATTTTAATATATGCCAATTAGTGTACATTTAAAGTGACAATAAAGTTAGTCTAAGTTTAATTGTTCTCGCTGTTAGGAAATTTCTCTTTAGTTCTAGGTTGCATCTCTCCTTGATTAGTTTCCATCCATTTTTTTCTTGTCTTACCTTTTGGTGCATTGGAAAATAGGTTGACCCACTCTTCTTTGTGACAGCACCTCAAATATTGAAACACTGCTATCATGTCACCCCTGGTCCTTCTTTTGTCCGTGAGAGTTTTTTTGGCAACATATAGAAATGGTTTGGCACTACTTTTGTTCATGCAGAGGGCAAAGGAAATGCCTTCAAGAACAGGTGGAAGAGGGCATGGTCAAATAAGAGTGGCTTGAAACTGAACTAAGAAAATAATGTGAGAAAACATCTCAGCTAAGACCATCCTTAGTTCATGTGAAGTTTAAGAAAGGAGAAGCACATGCAGACTTGCAAGATTTTAATGCTATAGTTGTTATAATAAAGCACTCCTGATTTACATGTCATTGGTTTCTTAGGTTGGTCTGCCTTGTTGGCTTGACATTTCAGGATATTATTTTTCTGTATCACAATTTATCTTATTGCCTGGCATTTTCTGTTGGTCTTCTATCCTGAATAGTTACAAACTCATCCCCGTTTAGCTTTTCAAGATCAATAAGATCACCTGTGTGCTGTCACTTGATTCTTCGTAGCTCATGGCTGGTGCCACATATTCAAACTATTTTAATGTTACTATTTGGTATTCCTTTACTTCTTTCTTTCCACCAACATAATAAATAAACCGCCAGCTCAGACCAACAAATCACAAAACTCACAATGACAGGCAGCAAAGGAAAAGGGGGAAATGTATTCTCTTTCATTAACTTTTTAAAGCTTACTGATTTTTGTAGAATTGTTGCAGCAAATTGTAAATGATGTATGAAGTTAAAAATTCATGCCCCCCTACTGCATAAAAAGAATAAAAACAAGCTTTGTAATCAGGATGGCCTTGTTTGTGGGGAATGTCTTAACATCAGAAGCACTCTAGATCTAAGAATATTTGGCTTGAACCGAAGGAGACTGGTGCTTTTTTTGAATACCGGTGGAGCATTTCTCATTAAAGAAGCCTAACTGAAATACCTGCACATCTTCACATGCATTTTGGTCAGTAAAGGAATCACCACCAGCTTCCAATGGTTCTGAACAACAACTCCCAACTGCTGCCGTCTATTCAGCAGTGGGTTTCACTTATTTTTGCCATGCCACGCACACTCGCTTCGTGCAGTCACCTTTTGTGCATTTGCCCAGCCATCTACACATGCACTTTGCTCACATGTGCATCTTCCATGGATGCGCCCCACTCCCAAAATGTGGCTAAATAGTGGCACAACCATGATAGTTATGGGGCTGCCACAATCTCTGCTAGTGGTTCACCCAAGCCAGTCTGAACCAGCTGAATACCACCTCTGAGTCTACTGGTGTGGAACACATAGATACCAAGAGCCAGTTTGATGTAATGGTTAAAACTAGAAGATCATAGATTCTATTTCTGCCTTGGGCAGAAAATTGGCTAAGTGACCTTGGACAAGTGACACCCTTTCACCCTTAGAAAGATGGCAATGACAAACTATTTCCAAAATTTGCCAAGAACACTGCAGGGACTAGTCTAGGCAGGCACCAGATATGAAGGCATCTTTACACAGACACCTATTCTATTGCCATTCTCTTGGCCAGATTAAGTAATCCAAGGAGCAATAGTATTGAAAAGTCTAATTTCTATAATTAGTTAAGTCAAAGCCAGACATGCTAAATCTTGATCAGGCTCCAGAAGGAGAAGATGAATGAATGGATCCAGGCAGCACTGAACAGTAAAACATCAAGCTCTATTGGGCAATCAAAATTCAAGGCAAAGGAGTAGCTAGTAACACACATTCAGAAATAATAGTTGTTGTTTCCACCAGGGGGGATTCTACCGTTTCTGACCGGTTTGGCAAACCGGTTTGCTCCGACTTTCAGCTGGACCCTGTGCTATACTCACCTATCTTCCCTTTTCTGAAGCCCAGCTGACAGGTGTAGCAGAGTGCCTCAACTGTTTTCCTCCCCAGCAGCAATGCGAAAGGTAAACTCTGCACACACAAACATACACAGCGTTCAGCGAAGTTGTTAAACCGTAGGATCCTACCCCTGTTTCCAATCATATTTTACACAGAGACTGTCCTACCCTACCTCAAGAACAGATCCTCCCAAAGATGCACACAGTCCCACTCTACAAAGGTTTCACAAGTGGCTTTGCTCCCAGGGTTGAGTTACATTGTTTTTTCAGTACACCTTCTTTTCTTGTTCTTTTTCTAACTTTCTTTTTCATCAATAACTACCCGATCATATGGAAGACAGGTGGTCTTCCAAATCTAATTTTAAACACTGTGTATGTGCCTTCAGGTCAACTTGACTTTTGGCAACTGCCTGGACAAGTCCCTGCAGATTACTAAACTACTTCTATTCAGCTGGTGCCTATCAAGTCTGATGCAGATGATATCTAATAATGTATCTCAAACTTCCTGGGAATTCTGGGAATTGAAATCCATATGCCCTAAATTGTCAGGTTTGAGAAACATTGATCTAAATTTATTGAGCTATTCTGGGTGCATCTGACTCCCAAGGGCTTGCTCACCTAATGGTACAGGAATGCCAACATTCACATTGGGTGGGTGGCTGTTTTGGGAAGTCTGGAATAGGGCTTCTGGGAACTGACTCTGACCTTTGTTCAGGCCTGATATATCTAATAAGATAACCTTCATTGTTTTGCTGTTTTTGACTGCGAACACATGGCACACGTTACAAATGAAATTGTTGCCTGCTGTTGATAACACTTTTCTTCTCAAAGCTGTAAGCTCTCTCCCCCTCTCTCTCTCCCTCCAATAAGGTATCAACAGTACTGTTGTGGAGGTCCTCCAATTACTTGTCCTGCCTCACAATTCTTGACATGGATCCTAAGTGACACAAAGAATAACCTGATAAACAAACGCTAATACAAAAAACCCTCTACTAAAATACATGTTTAATTCATCACTCAATACATTAAATGATTAATAAGTTTAAAAAGCCCGAGAACAAGATCTCAGAAGATCTTTAACATTTATTTAAAGAGGTTGATGTGGAATTAAGTGTTTCTTAATTTACAGTTCTTTTGGGATGGGGAAATTGTAAAAGGTTTCAGATGGTGGATTTATTATGAACTCATTCAGGCAGTCAAGTAATTGTGAGCTTATTTGCAGAGCTGGATTTTCCAGTCCTAAAATCAGTGAAACATGGCTGTCCTTTCCTCTTATCACACACATGCTTTTACACTTAAATAAAGAAATCATGGGCAATTCTAACTTTCAAATGCTGAAGCTTAGGTGGGACCATGGAGAAAAAATGAGTAAGTAAGTAAGGTAAGTAAGTAGTAAGTGTAAGTAGTAGTAGTAAAAAAAAGAAAGAAAGAAAGAATTCAATTTCGTTCATCCTGATCCTGAATAAATAGGAAATTTACCACTTTACTGCTAGATGAATGCCTTCTTCAATTAAAAGATGGTTTATTAGCCAAAAATATCAGGGCAGGTGACTGCTCTACCCCACAGTAGTTTCAAAAGTCAGATTACTGATTTCCAGTCCAGAATTTCCTATTAAGATTATTCCCTTTTCTGGTTCTTAATGGAAAAGAAGAAATATGTTGATGATAGCAGAAGAAAGCAGAAGCAAGTAGGAGAGAAGGTATAAGGGATGGACACATCAGTGGTGGTGAAGAAACAGAATTAATAAAGGAGCATAGTTGTAGCTCATGGTTGAAATGAAGGATCCTTGGTGCTCTTTAAGCTCCGTTGTTTTCTTGCAGATGTTTCATTACCAAATGAATCAGTGCTGGTGTTACTAGTTTGGGTAATGAAACATCTGCAAGGAAAGAAGCTCAGAGAGCACTAAGGACTCCCTCAGAAACAGAATTGGGGGTTTTGTAGGGTAGAAAGAAAGAAGCAGGAATGCTTGCAGAATATGATGCCCAGAATCCCTTGAGAGCGAAATTAGTGGCATATCGATTAATAAATAAATGTTAAAAAAGGTTGAGATGTCAGCATGATAATGAAATAGAAGGACATGAAAAAAATAAATTGCATTCTTCTATCACTTTTTTTAACCATAACATGTGGATACCCCTAGGAGGAAGAGATTGTATCACTAGTGCAAAAAGGGGGAAACGGATAGGACAGCTTTGAACTTGGAGCATCCTTGATCCCACACAATCTTTTCCAGGAAGCTATTCAAGACCATCTTCCCTAAACTGAAAATCCATACCTCCATACTTAACAAGCTAATGATGCTTTGGGGAGTTTCCTAACCATCTGCGATACTTTCTTGTTGCCACCTGTAAGTATGCTTTATTGATTTCCTTAACCATTTTCAAGTTGATACCGTTGTTGATGAGAGACCAAATCTGCCCATCGGGGAAGCAGTGGTAGAAAGGATGACCACTTTTAAAGAGTGACAGGAAATTTACAGGAAGACAAGTAGCCCATTAGGGGAGAAATTATGGAGAGAACTGTCTTTCCAGCTTTAAAGACTTATGATTAAAATCTGGCTTGTTCTACAAGCACAAACTTGGTTTAGAGTTGAGCATGGCCACAGGAGCATACAGCCTGCAGAAGATGTAAGCAATTGCCTTGCAGATGTTCCCAAAGGGTCCAGGCACACCCACATCACTATTTTAAATTAAATAAATAAAGGCAGTGCAAAAGAGAGCTCTAATTGCATTCACTTGCAAGAAAGAAAAAAATATGTCTCAGGAGCTGGTAGCAGCTAGCAGACTTTGGATATTCTGGTAAGCCAAGCAGAGGAAGCCCTGATTAGTTCTTGAGATGTCTGGGGTGGGGGGAGGGGTTCTACCTGGGCATCCCAAACCTTTGCCTAGAAATTAAATATATATCCTGAAAAAAGGTTTAGGAGAAATCATATTGCACCTTGAAAGAAAGCAGCCTGCTTCCAACAGGGCCATTACTTGAGCTGCCTGTTGCCCTGTTCCTTTAAAGTAAGCAGCAAAGCAACCTCTGGCTACAAAAGCTGAGCAGAGTCAGGTGGAGGATGTGGTAGTGTTGATGTGAGCCGAGGTGGCGCAGTGGTTAGGGTGCAGTACTGCAGGCCACTTCAGCTGACTGTTATCTGCAGTTCAGCGGTTCTAATCTCATCGGCTCAAGGTTGACTCAGCCTTCCATCCTTCCGAGGTGGGTGAAATGAAGACCCAGACTGTGGGGGCGATATGCTGACTCTGTAAAACCGCTTAGAGAGGGCTGAAAGCCCTATGAAGCAGTATATAAGTCTAACTGCTATTGCTATTGATGTGAGAAGGAGGGTGATTTGTGGCTGTTTATGGAAATAAAGTCTGAAGCAGCCTAAGGCAATAAAGAGATACTGCTCTCTAGCATTAGGAATCACAAGGAATGTAGTGGAGGAGCAGAAGTAGAAGCTGTAGAAGACAGGTGTGGCCTTCAAAAATTTCAGCAATGGGTTCTCTTCCCAGCTACTGGTGGGTGTAGCCATGTTTGACATGGCCTAATCAGCGCCCTGCACCATGGGGGTGGTGGTGATTATATGTTCATCTTCCCAGTTTTCCTTGAGCCTGAAATGAGGCCGAAAAACTGCCTCCCCCAAGCTCCAGAGGCCCCCCAGAGGCCATAAATGGCCCGTTTCTGGCATTCCAGAACTTTCAGGAGACCTGTTTTCCTCCTCCCTGAACCTCCACATGGTCCCTGCACTTAGCTCACATCCAAAATGGGCTGTGTGGAGACTCCTGGGAGAGAAGGGGAGGGGAAGAATGGGATGGGAGGGACCACCAGGGATATCAAACGGGTTCTCCTGAACCCAGGTGAACCTGTAGCAGCCCACCCCTGGTAGTAGAACTGGGAAGAATGGAATAATGGCAATAAGTCCCAGCCTTTGAGTGCTTGTGTGACTATGTTGGCTCACGGGGTTTGGAGCCCACTGATCTGGGTACAGTTTAAAACAGGAGTGTCAAACTTGTGGAGGGTCACATTGTTGTCACATGATATATTGCGACTTTTGTCCCCTTAGCTAAAAAAGGGGATGGGGTGTGTGGCCAGCACATGATGCATCTGGCCCATGGGCCATGAGTGTGACATCCCTAGTCTGAAAGAACCCGTGATATACCACCAGCAAGAAAGCAGCATGCATGCACTCACCAAAAAAATCAAGGCTTGAGAACATTCTAATGCAGTGTTTCTCAACCTTGGCGACGTTGAAGTCCTGTGGACCTCAAGTCGCCAAGGTTGAGAAACTGCACTCTAATGTTTTTCAGACAAAACACGAACCAAAGCAATCAGTAGCCCCTTTTATTAAGCTTGAGCTCTGCAATACTTTGGATTTTTTTTCAGAAATGAGAAAAATTGTCTCCCTAAATCAGATTAACAATTCAGAGAAAGGGGCAGGCTATTGGATAATATAAGGACATTGTTGATTGGGGCGGGGTGGGAGGTGTTCTGAAAGGGATTCCCCCCGAAAGTCACTTATGCAGCCTTATTCCTTCCAAGGTAACATTTAATATAAAAAGAAAGATAACGAGGACTGTGATTCAATTATTGATTTTTTTAAACAAAAAAATATGTATGTTCAAATGAAGCAAAATGTAGTTTAGGCGTGTATGGTGTCTGTTTTTCAGATCTGCTTTCACCTTTGAAGTTGAGCCTACTGTCTGTACATTATTCAAGACCTTAATGTGATCATGGGCTCTGAAATCATGCATACGTCTGCTAAAACAAAAGGTTTTGTAGAGTGGTGAACTATTCTTGATAAACATAATGCCAGGGAACATATTCCCCACTCCCCCTGAACATAGCTAAACTACAGTTCCTTAGTCTGACTTTAGGGGCAGTGCTCATCTCCGCTTCTTAGCCAGCATTGACTGAACAAATTTCCATGGTCATGTGGCCAGCATGACTATACGCCAAGGTGCAGGGAATGCTGTTACCTTCCCAGCAAGTGGGAACCTACTATCTACTCACATTGCATACTTTCAAACCACTAGGTTGGCAGAAGCTGGGGCAAGTAGAAGCTCATCCCGTCATGCAGTGCTCAGGTCTCAAACCTGGGCTGTCAGTTTTACAGCTGACAACCAAGCATCTTTAACCCTGACCCATTATGACTCCCTACAGCTCATCCCTCTATCCCTCATCATTGGCATGTTAGCCAGGTTGGCTGCAGTTTGTGATTCACCTTAAAAATAAAGGTTCCCCTCACACATATGTGCTAGTCATTCCCAACTGTAGGGGGAAGTGCTCATGTTTGAATGTTTGAATGTTTATTTATTTATATGCTGCCCTTTTCCCCCGAAGGGGACTCAGGGCGGCTCACAACTCAAACCAGGGAAGGGGGATACAAACAAAAAATTAAAACGACACCAAACAATACATAATTTAAAACATGCAACAGTCATACCATTCGAGACGGGGGCAACAATTCTTTAGCCCCAGGCCTGTCGGAACAGCCAGGTTTTAAGGGCTTTGTGGAAGGCCTAGAGGGTGGTGAGGGTTCGAATCTCCACGGGGAGTTCGTTCCAGAGGGTCGGAGCAGCCACAAAGAAGGCTCTCCTCCGGGTAGTCGCCAGTCGACACTGGCCGGTGGATGGAATTCGGAGGAGGCCTAATCTGTGGGATCTAATCGGTCTAGTGGAGGTAATTGGCAGCATCTCCTTTTAAAAGCCAAAGAGCCAGTGCTGTCTGAAGATGTCTCTGTGGTCATGTGCCAGCATGACTAAATGCTGAAAGTGCATGGGGCGCTGTTACCTTCCACCAAGGTGGTCCCTATTTTCTACTTTCCATTTTACATGCTTTTGACTGCTTGATTGGCAGAAGCTGGGACAAGTAACAGGAGCTCACTCAATTATGTGGTGCTAGAGATTTCAATCGCTCAACTGCTGACCTTTCTGATTGAGAAGCTCAGCATCTTATCCACTGAGCCATCGCGTCCCTCACCTTAGATGCTTGCAAAACCACATGGAACACTTACACTGGGTTTCTCAGCAAAAGTAGCTATACACATTCACCCATTCACTGATATTAAGTGGAATATCAAGGAACCCAGCCTTCTGGGCTGATGCAACTATGTTAATTCTTTAGGAAAGAGACTTTGCTCATGCATCATGCTTTGCAAAAAATTCCATTCTGAATGTTTGCACAGCCATAGTTTCTCTAATGATATTTCTCAACCCTGGCAATACTGGCTGGGGAATTGTGGAAGCTGCAGTCCACATATCTTCAAAGTTGCCAAGATTGAAAAACATGGCAAACAGCCTAGCCTAGCCTAGCCTAGCCTAGCCTAGCCTAGCCTAGCCTAGCCTAGCCTAGCCTAGCCTAGCCTAGCCTAGCCTAGCCTAGCCTAGCCTAGCCTAGCCTAGCCTAGCCTAGCCTAGCCTAGCCTAGCATAGCATAGCATAGCATAGCATAACAGAGTTGGAATGGACCTTGGAAGTCTTCTAGTCCAATCCCCTTCCTAGGCAACCCTACACCACTTCAGACACATGGTTATCCAACATCTTCTTAAAAACGTTCAGTGTTGGAGCATTCACAACTTCTGGAGGCAAGTTGTTCCATTGATTAATTGTTCTAAACTGTCAATAAATTTCTCCTCAGTTCTAAGTTGCTTCCCTCCTTGATTACTTTCCACCCATTGCTTCTTGTTCTACCCTCAGGTGCCTTGGAGAATAGTTTGACACCCACTTCTTTGTGGCAGCCCTGAGATATTGGAAGACTGCTATTATGTCTCCCCTAGTCCTTCTTTTCATTAAGCTAGACATATCCAGTTCCTGCAACCGTTCTTCATATAATTTAGCCTCCAGTCCGCTAATCATCTTTGTTGTTCGTCTCTCTGTATAAAATTCTTTCTCAGATGTTATAGAAACTTACTCTTTGCCACAACTGCCAATCTGGATCTGTTCATGAATCACAAAGGATATGCAGTCCTGAAGATCATGCTTCCTTCCCTGGGTGGATTTGTTTTTCTTAAATATAAATGCTGCTGCTAAGGATGTCATGAGCAGATTAGACAAAAGCAGGAGTCAGTGAGAATGAAGCTTACTCTTCCTCTCGTGCTCTTTTCTGCTTTTATACTGATTGCCACATTTAATCTTTTGACTGATTCCTATATATCCAATTTATAAACCTGTAGTCACTAACTGAAAGCCTAAAAAGATTCTCTCTGGTCACAAATAGTAAACCTGAACTGTGGCATTGCACAAAGCTTGGAATTAAATAGTCCTTCATAAAAATATATTCACTGCATGTTATAAACAAAACAATATTAATGCAATTTGGTTTCCCCCCCTTGGTACAACCCATTTATTATATGCAGAATTGACAGATTGTCATTTACACCTCCAATCCAGTGAGTACTCTACAATTTTTAACAACAAAATTGGTATTTTTGTCTCTTCTTCAAATCCTATCTAGGTGACAACTGAAGTTTTAACAACTTCAACCAATGGAGAAATTTCAAGCATCAATAAGCTCTGAATAATTAAATATGGATATTCAGACTGATCAGCTAACACCTTGGATAGGTTGCTCAAGAATGTTTTGTGTGAGTTTTTAAATACGTGTTTATTATAATGCTGAAAATCAGATATGGATAGATACTGATGTAGATTTTCCTCTGGCCTTTCCCAGCCCATACAGAGTTTTGACTAATCTCTCAAATTTCATCAGGACTAAATCTTGTTACCACTTGGATGAAAGACTCCCGAGGAAAACCAAGACTATGAGTTAGACTGAAAAGCCATAAAATGGCTGGGAATAAACCATTGCTGGCAGATGAGCCAATCATTAGGAATCAACATTGACTTGGAGATTTTACGTTTTTGACATGATTTTTATATCAGACTTCTGGTCTGATGGGGGCAGGTTTCCTCATTCCATTTGGCCCTACTTGGAATATTATGGCTAGTTTTGCTCTCTAAGTTCTAAAAAGGACATTGGAACCAATTCAGAAGAAGGCTACTAAGGTGGTGAGGGGACCGAAAACTACACCTTGTATGAATAGTTCAAGGAACCGAATATATTTAGCCTGTAGAAGATAAGGCTGAAGGGAGATATAATAACAGTCTTCATGTAACAAAAAAGGTTCTCATACACAGAAAGGAAATGACCTATCTGATCTCTTACTGTGGCTATCAGGATCAATGTGTTGGAACCTCAGAGAAGCCTTTCCATTCACTACCAGTTAGTTAGAACTGAAGAAGCTTCTTGGATGACAAGTGAAACGTCTTAAAGAAAATCCAGAAAATCCAGTTGCCTTTAAAATAAAAGCGCTTTGGGAACTGAAAATTCAGATTAAATATTAGTAATTTCCTGATAGCAAGATCTGTCAATCAATAGGGTAAGTTGCCTCATAAACAGACATGTTCCCCATCATTAGATGTCTTCAAGAGCTCTCTAGCTCTTTGGAATGCTTTATAGATCCTGTACTGAGCAAAGGTTTGGATTAATGACCTCTCAGGTACCTCTTGACTTTCTGATTCTATGATCAGTTTTTTCCCCCTCCATGGACAAGCATTCACACATTAACAGCCCCATTTGCACCTTGTAGTGATACAACCCAGATGTGGGTTTGACATCTGAGAGAGCAAGACAATCAGATGTCAGATAATTGTATAAGAGCAAGAAGGCAGAGAACTTCATTCTTTCCTTGTGGGAAAACTTAAAAATTGCCTCAGTCTGTGAATGCAGCTTTTATTAGCACCTTTTTTTCAAAAAGAAATACTCTCTTGTGGATCAGCCAATCATCAACCTATGCATATTCATGGAAATTTATCAAAAGGTTCCTCTTTATTGCAATCAAGAATACAGTAACAATTGATTCCCCACCTCTGAAAATCATGCTCGGTTCTAAATACAACCATGCATATCTTTTCTTCTCAAGGTGACCTGAGATGCTGTTATTTCTAAAAAGGGCAAGAATGAATAGAGCTGTTCTCTCAATGGGTGTATGCAATAATCCAAATTACGTTTTAATTGGCAACACTCGAGGCTATGTATCTAGCAGCACAAATAAATTTCCATCATTGTATTTGAAGCACATTTCTCGAAGTAGACAGATAAGGGGCTAAATATGACATTTTAAAGGGAGGACTAAAATATAAAATGATTAGGAACCGGGGAAAAAAAATCCATTAAAATCTTGCCAACCATCTGAACAGCTTAATTCCAGCCTTGTGGGGTGGAGGGATGTTGAGGACCGAAAATCCAATCGCAACAGAAGGCATAAGAGTACAATATTCTAGCCAAAGCTAGTATGTTGACAAGTTTCTAAATCACAAATGAAGGCAAATATATGTGTTCCAGGATAATGTTGCAGGATCCATTTGAGTCCCTCACCAGGAACAAACATTTATTCTTTCAAGCTTTTGGGCTGGTGCTGCAGCCTATCATAAGTTTACTTCTCTCTCTCCTGAATATGTGCATTGACTGTCCTACACATTGTATTATGTGGTTCCTGGTTGTGTATAGCTTTTAGTTGTTAATTAGGGTATTGATGGCAGGCTACTAAGTCATTAATTGTTGTTTCCTTGTGCTGCCACACTCCCGGCTCCTAAGTACCTGAGAGGCTAGTGGTAAATCTGGACAATCTGGATCTAAGCATAGTGCACAAAATTGTCCACTACAATGTCTTGCCTGCCAATGACTTCTTCAATTTCAACACAATAATACATGGCAAACAATTGATACAAACTCAAGGTAGCCGCTTCAAACTCAATTGTAGAAAATATGACTTCAGCAACAGAGTGGTCAATGCCTGGAATGCTCTACCCGACTCCATTGTTACAGCCTCAAACCCTCACAGCTTCAACCTCAAACTGTCTACCGTGGACCTCCTCATCCCATTCTTAAGAGTTCCATTAAGGAGGCATGCATAAGTGCACCAGCCTGCCTACTGACCCTGTCTAACTGTCCCCATTTATCTGTATTTACTTCATTTGTTCATGTTTATGTTCATACCTATACTTGTTATCTTGTACATGTTTGACTAGCAAACAACAAATAAGCAAACAAATAAATCAGCACTCCTATTGACTGTGGATCTATGACACGGGGTCCATTTCCTAAGGATTTCTCTGGGTATTTTTTCCCTGGCATAGCCAACAATTGTAGTAACTTCAAAATTGAATGGATGTCCTTCGTCATTGCAATGTGAGGCTTCCAATGAGTTTAAGTCTCTTTGTCTAACCAGTCGCTCGTGTTCTTCCAATCTCATGGTTAGCTTCCTCCCCATCTGTCCCACATAGTTGTAGAGAAAATCCATGCAGGGAATTCCGTAAATTACTTTTGAAGTTTCTCCCACTTCCAACTGATCTTTGTAGTTCCTATATTCATACCAGGACCATGTTTTTTTTAAAAATAAATAAATAAAGGAGATTCTGATAAAGTGATAATCTGAAGGAGGTTTATCACAAAGAAAAAATGTTTGTCCGTATATATCACACACAAGTTTTGGTCTACAAAGAAAAATCCAACAGAGAAACCAAGATGTATTTAAAATGTAAATGTATTTTAAAATGAGAATTTAATTTTTTATGAAAATTAAAATGCACAAAATAAAGAACAAAAGTGAGGTTTGGAAAAATAAATAAATCTAAAGGATAGTTTTCTGGAAAATAGTCCTTTATAATATAGGATGTATGGTTATTGTACATATCAATGAAAAAGAAAGAGATGGGGGGAGGGAGGGAGGGAGAGAGACCCTCTGTTGGGCTCTGTCTTAGAGTTTCCTGTTCCAATGTAAGAAATGTATCCCATTGGCTGTCACTCCCAGGGGACGGGAGTCTTAGCTAACTTTGTAGACTGCCTATATCCCAGGCTTGGTTGAGCTGAGCACTGTAATCTTCCCAGGTGCCATGTGGTGACATGGGTAGAGGATTAATCCTATAATGTCCTGAGGGCCATGTCTTAATCCCATCATTCTGGAGCTGAATGGGAGAGGAGGGAGCTGCAGGGCACTGTAGGGAGCTGCTTTGTCTTTAAAAACATGTTTCTCCTTTTCTCATCCAGGAAAATATAATATTCTGCTTTTTAAATATTTCCCAGAATATTTCATTCTTCTAGGACGGGGTGGGGTGCTAATGTCCCACAATAGTTCCTTCTTATATTATGAGATGATGGCCCCAGAGACACAAACTAAAAGAAGAAGCAGACAGCAAAGGGATTCCTGCCTTCTTCCCACTCCGGGGGGGGGGGGGACAACCAGTTTGATCTCTCACTGTTTGGAAGCATCTTTGCATGGTACCTTCTGCCAGCATCATGCTTAAGGGAAACATCCCACCCACATCTTCACAGATCTTCATAAGACTAAATTATTAAGGTGTGACTCTTCTTACCCAAACCACAGATAGAGATGACAGGCCACTGGTGGTGGTACTGTTGTTTTCAAGAACATTCTACTAGGGGCCACTGATAAAGGAGAGAACTATCAGTCCCAAACTCAAGAATGGCACATTGTGATAGTGGATCTTCATCAAATCTCAAAAGAGACCCTACAGGAGCAACTCTCCTGTAGAGAGTTCTCTTCGGTATCGTGCGGCATATAAGAAAAGCTTAGGAGGATCTTCAGCCAACATAACATACATGCACTCTTCAAACACAAGAGTACACTATGTCAATCTTTGTCAAAATTGAACATCCCTCTCTCAACCAAGGGGAGGGATATGACACCATCTATCTCCAAGCTACAACACAGTCCTTTCAGCAGTTCCAAGAAGACTCCACACCTATTTGCATATTTAGGTGACTGTGATGACACAAATAAACCTCCAGGTGACCTTAACAACTGGCTAAAAGAATGTAAATGTCAGCTGGCTGTAAGGAGTATAAATCCTTCCATTTCCCACCATCCAGTCAGAACTGAAGAAGCTTCTTCAATGAGAAGTGAGGCATCTTCAAAAAGAAAAAGAAAAGAAAAGAAAGAAAAGAAAAAGAAAAACCAGAAGCCCAGTTATCTCATAGAAAAAAGAAAAAAAAAGCACCTTTGGGGCATATTGTGATACTTCCAGGCGAAATCCTTTGTTGTTTTCACATGCATGGAAAAAAATCTTGCCAGACCAAAGATTCTCCTTGATTAGAATAACAGAGTTGGAAGGGACCTTGGTGGCCTTCTAATCCAATCCCCAGCTTAGGCAGGAAACTCTACACAATTTCAGACAAATGCTTGTCCAACATCATCTTAAAAATTTCTAGTGTTGGAACATTCACAACCTCTGGAGGCAAATTGTTTCATTGATTAATTGTTCTAACTGTCAGGAAATTTCTCCTTAGTTCTAGGTTGCTTCTCTCCTTGATTAATTTCCACCTATTGCTTCTTGTCCTACTCTCAGGTGCTTTGGAGAATAGCTTGACTCCCTCTTCTTTGTGGCAGCCCCTGAGATATTGGAACGCTATATCATGTCTCCCCTAGTCCTTCTCTTCATTAAACTAGACATACCCAGTTTCTGCAACCATTCTTCATATGTTTTAGCCTCCAGTCCCCTAATCATCTTCGTTGCTCTTCTGTCTCTCTAAAATTCTTTCTCAGATGTCATAGAAACTTTACTCATTGCCACAACTGCCAGTCTGCATCTGTTCATGAATCACAAGGATATGTACTATTTCTAGAGTCTCAACATCTTTTTTACATCATGGTGACCAAAACTGGATGCAGTATTCCAAGTGTGGCCTTACCACGGCATTATAAAGTGGTATTAACACTTTATCAGTATCTTCAATATGCTCTGGGAACTATTAGGTAAGGGCTGTCTTCACCCTCTTTCTCTCACATGTAACATCTTGGCTGGGTTGCCTTTTACTCTTCTGGAATGCTTCCCAACCACCTGGGACTCCAACTCCTTCCTACTTTCCATCACAAGAACTATTGCTTTCTCTCACCTTCAAACAACAATTCCCTTTTCATAGCAACCGGTAATAACAAATTATGACTCATATAACTATGAATGGGATTTAGCAGCATCTAGTCACATAAAAGTCCACACTTAAGAGATAAAAGACAACCTGGGGAAATATGAAATGCACATCCAACAAATTAATGGGTCTGTCAGGAGGAAATGGCTGGAGAAAACGACGAAAGAATAATCCTAAGCAAAATTCTAACAATAAAATGTGGTGTCTCTCCCACAGGCATTTGATGTCTGCCATCAGGATAATGGGTCACTGAGCCCTGAGCTAGAAACCTGTAAACATGGTGTTCTGCTTGGGAAAAAGAGGGACAGATCTTCATTCATAAGCATGCATGTTACTTTTGCTTATATCCATAAATATGCATATAAGGCAGAGGTAGTATTCAGCAGGTTCTGACCAGTTCTGGAGAAGCGGTAGTAGAAATTTTGAGTAGTTCAAAGAACCGATAAATACCACCTCTGACTGGTCCCACCCGCATCCATTCTCTGCCTCTCAATTCCCAGCTGATCAGGAGGGAATGGGGATTTTGCAGTATCCTTCCCCTGCCATGCCCACCAAGCCATGCCCACCAAGCCATGCCCACCAAGCCATGCCCACCAAGCCAAGCCCACAGAACCGGTAGTAAAAAAATTTGAATCCCACCACTGATATAGCGAAACACATAAACTGACTGACAGCAAGAAATAGGACATACCTATGCTTGAAGGAGCAACTCAAGGTGAAGCAAGAAAAAGTGACTAATTAGTATTTTGAAAAGGAAACTGGCTTGAGAATCTTCAAAGGTTCAAAAATGAAGACAGACCAAAATATCTACCTAGGCAACACATTTTCCAAGAATGGCTGAAGAAGAGCAGGATTTTTTTTAATGTTTCTTCCTATCAGGATGCTTCCAGATAAGCCTATCTGCAGGGAAAGTTTAAAGAAATAGTAAAAATAAAAGATAGCTGTCATTGAATGGTTGACACTTTTTAATATTGTGGGGCATTGTGCACATGTTTTAAAAAATTGGGATTGGTTCATGCAGTCGCACCTACCATGTTTTTTTTAAAAGTTCTTTTCCCCTCCCAGAGGGTCTTTGACAATTCACCATGGCCAACTTGCCATGGACAACTCAACCGCAGGGCAGCTTGTTGCAGGACGAGAGTTACACTAATATCAAATAAGTGGTGGAATAGAATCATTAAAGAAAGGATGCAAAAGGAGGGACAGAATAAAATGTGAATGGCAAAAATTAAAATATGTTTTATTTATTTTAAACAATTAAATAGAATTGTTAAATTGTTCTGCAACGAGTTGTCTCATGGCGAATTGGCCATGGAGACTTATCCAGTAGTGAATTGGCCAGTCTGGTTTTTTTATAACTTTACACACCAAGGATAGGAACAGCTTGCTACAAGGGATAGAGAATTGCAAGCACCCATGCCTGTTCTCCTTCAACAAAATGTCTCTGTAGTCTGCAGATAATTACCATGTAACCTCTGCAAAATATTGGAGATTGGACTAGAAGATCTCCAAGGTGCCTTCCAACCAGTGGTGGGATTCACTTAGGCTTATCACCAGTACACTGTGTGTGAGCACACACTTGCGGTATGTGTGTGCCTTTCGCTCATGCATGTGGCCTTCTCCACATGTGCTTTGCTCGCGAGCATGGCATGTACACATGTGGCATCATCGAAAATGAGACTACAAAGGATATTTTGGAGCAGGTGCAGGTAGGGGTGGGAGGGGGTGGGAGGGGGCAGGCCCACCTGCAGTTCACCAATACCAATTCAGCTGAACCGGTCCGAACCAGCTGAATACCACCTGATTCCAACCCTGTTATTCCATGTTCTGCATTCTATATTTGTCCATTTGAAACAATATTATTGTTTGCAGGGGATTTGATGAATGAGTTTGAAGAAATGGAAGGCAACTGCTTCCAACAGGTTTCAATTCACTTTGACATTTCATCTCTGGTGAAGAAGACTTCTGATAGGTAAATGGAACAGCCTCCATCAGCATAGGTTTATGCAGGGAGTTCACATTATTATGTGGGAGGGAGGGAGGGAGGGAGGGAGGGAGGGAGGGAGGGAAGGAAGGAAGGAAGGAAGGAAGGAAGGAAGGAAGGAAGGAAGGGGAAAAAAACACAACAGCCACAAAATTCGACACTTCTTTGAATGGATGTCCAAATGTTCCAGAAAAACTGAGACTCTAATGCATGCTGAGTTGTGAAGACTGAAAGGACTTTATATATTAGAATTGAGGAGGGGTTTTTTAGTTTAAATTTGCAAAACAATGTTTAAATATGAGAAAATACAAAACCTGAGGTCATGTTGGTTATACCATGACCTATATAAGATCAATCAGCAGTTATATGGAAGAAGGAGTTCTCTGGGTAGGTTCATTGTCTGTAACACCTTCAGGGGGGCATCGATTGCAAAAACCTGAACAGAAAGACCTTTACACTTCCAAATCTGAATATCTGTGTTTTTAAGCACAACAGCCAATACTTTAAATCATTTCCCTGCTAAAATAGGTACCTGTATTTTAGCTATTACCTTAACACTATTGCACAGTTTTGAGATCTCATTTCCAATAAAGGACACAACCAGAGGTGGTATTCTACCAGTTTGGACCGGTTCACCTGAACTACTAGTGGAAATTGCTGGTGGCCCTGCCCACCCACCCCAGCTCTATGGCATCTCATTTAGGACCTTTCTTTTGCTAAAAACACATGCACGGACAGCTAAGTGCATGCGTGGAGGTGGCAGGTGCGAACAAGGGAAGCAGCGCATGCGCACTCACATTTTCAAACTGGTAGGGAAGATAATTAAATACCACCCATGGACACAATGTAACAGCTGACTAAATCAATTATTAAATGTGTAGTTATGCATTGGTATCTTGCTTTGCCAACAACAACAACAACAACAACAACAACAACAACAACACCAAGCTCACGGCAAAAATTAGACAATAAGAAATACTGTATTTAAAACACAGTAAAATAACCATTAGCTTCACGGATATAAAGTAGTCAGAAGTAAAAAATCCATCTCACATGATGGATTTTTGTAATAAAATAAAAATAATAGCAGCATCCATTGATCTTATATTAAATCATCATCGTATCACCATGAAGTCCATCTCCCTGTTTTTCAGGAATTCATAATAAATCTTCCTTGACAAATAGCTGCTTAGCTTCTTAGTGACCATATCTAACAAAAGGAGATCATCATTTATTTAAATCTTTGGGGTTAATGTCAAACTGGCTTTACTGTTAGGGATTTTTTTCCTGACATACAATTGAAATCCATTTTCCTGCAACTTAAATCTGTTAATTCTCTGATCTTCATTGTATAATATTCTTTTTCATTTTCTTTTGGATTTCCTTTTCAGATATTTGTGGAATGCTGCACGGGTGGGATTGAAAATTTTTAGCAACTAGTTCTCTGCCCGGTTGCTGGGTGAGGTTTTCCTCGAGCCTCTGGGAGGGTGAAAATGGCTTCTCCCGGGCCCCAGAGGCCCTCCGGAGACCCTCCAGAGACCAGAAATGAGTCTGTTTCTGGACTTCCAGAAACTCGGGGAGACTCATTTTCATATTCCCAGAGTCTCTGCACAGGCTCTGCACTTACCTGGCATTCAAAACGGGCCACGTGGAGACTCCTGAGAGGGGCAGGGTGAGATGGGTGCGGCCAGCCAGTCCTTGGAACTACGAGTTCAGCAAACCAAATGTAACATCAGCATCCGGTTCACCCGAACTGATCTGAACCAGCTGAATCCCACCCCTGGAATGCTATCATATTCACTGTCCAGTTTGTCTTCTGTTCTAACCTTTCCCAATTCCCACAGCCTTCAAGCGGGCTTCAGATCTGCCTTGGGGAAGAAAGAAACAAGTCATAATGGAGGTCTTGCAGAAGACATTGCAAAGGCCTGGGAAAGAGAGATGTGTGAGACTGAATTATCTATATAAATGGGACATAGCCTCCTTCCTTGAGTATGACTGCAGAGTACATCAAACAAGATATCACATTGTGGCTGGCTATAAACTGAGTATATACAGGTCCAGTATCTGATTTTTTAAAAATATGAATGAAGCTGCACTTCGATAGTTAGATGGCCTAGACATTGATATTTGAGCATAGATCTTTTAAGCATATTTTATTGTGCTTTAGTAACCTAGGTGAAATGTTAATATATACTGCTAGTTCATGTATGATATGCAATAGGTTTAATAAATAAACCTCACCTTAACTTTGTTTAATATAAGGTAGGATATGAGTAAACCTGGATAGGCTTTCAGGATTCTGTTATTCTACTTCACTACAATGAGACACTGAGATTCATACCAGCCCTTCAAGGCAGACTGTCAAGGTTCCAAATAGCATCCAAAAGTAAATCTGAGCCCAAGACAAAGTATTGCTAAAAGTTTCAATTTATTAAGAGAGCCATGTTGGCATATCTGGGAAAATCCGAATCTGAAAGCTTCCTGGTTTTCCCCACTAGTTGAAAGTTCAAGATCTTTCCCCCACACCCACAAGTCCATCACATGGTCCAATCTCCCACTGCCATGCTGACAGTTCCACCCATCCAGTTCTGGTCAGGTGCAGAGGTGCAAAGACAAAGGATGACTTTGGCTTTCTAGAAATAATTTTGTTATGGCTACATTGCATATCAAGCCCTACAATCCCCTCTTGCCATTTTCCCATAGTAGAAAATGCATAGTAGAATAATAGAAAGTAATGGCAGGCCAAAGAAAAGATGGCTGCAGGCCTGACACGGGCCAGATAGACAGGCACAGATAGAATTACAGGAATATTGCAAATCCCAATGTGGTTTGAGAATGAAGATTAAAGGGGTTGGCTAAAGGCCTGGTCTGGAAGAGAACTATGAAGTCAACACGGCAATTTGGCAAAGTCCAGAGTACTGAGATTGTAAACATTCCTAGGTATTTTTCTTAGAAATACTGCAATATGTCTTGAAACTGAGCAAATCTTTCGGCTCCAGGGTGCATTTCTTGAAGAGCTTGGCAATATCAGCTTCAGTCTAAAAGCTTTTCTCTCTTTCTCATAAGTTGCAATTCCATTTTAATTTAGTAAAACATAGGCATTAAATAATTCACCAGCCTGGCTTGAAACAACTCTCCTGGTAGTTTGATAGCACACAAAGGAAGGTTGCGAAAGATGCTGCTTTTGAGGAATGTGGTTTTGCCAAATAAAATAGTCATAAATTCCCTCTGAGGCTAAAAAACAAGCAGTTTATCAGAACAAACCCAAGATTTCTTCAGGACTGTTTTAAGAATAGTGCCTGGATATTAGCAAAGCATCACACCTGAAACCTTATATTTTTATTAGGAAAGAACATATCATATTTCAAACAGATGCAGGAGAGATGCCAAATGGTGAACTCTGCTTTTCTCCTTTGCAAGGCATCAGTTTTTCTTGGTTAGCTTGTTTAAAGTACCACTGAACTAGGTCTCAATATCTAGGCAGACTTCATTAATTGATCTCAGAAATGGCCAGGGTCAGATATGCTTAACAGTTGGATGGGAAACTACCAGGGGATCCCAGACTTGTAGGTTAGTCTGAAAATTTAGGGGGGAATATTCTGGAATAAGAGCATCCTTGGTGCTCTCTGAGTTTAGTTTTTTTTCTTTTTCTTGCAGACATTTCATTACCAGGTAGGTAACATCATTAGTGCTAGTAAGGAATGGGGTTTGCTCTCGGTTTATATTCTAGTGGCTTGCCCTGACAATGTTGGTGGCAGTGGTCTTGGAAGTTCTTTGCTTGGGCTGTTTACTGTTAACTTATTTGGAAGTTCTTGATCATTGGTTACTTCTTGATTGTTCATCTGATATTAATCTTGGAATTAATCTATAATAATTTAGATATTGCTTGCTTGTGGAGAGATGTTTTTCTCTGTTTGGCATGTTGATTATCTCTTTTCAACAGTATGTAGCTATTGTTTATGTCTATGTGTTATGGATGGCTAATTTATGCCAGGCTTCTAGAAATTCTCTAATTTTTGAACTTGGCTTGGTCTAGGATGGTTACAGTTTCACAGTTGAAATTATGGAACAAAGAAATGTTCTGGAAGAAAGATAATAGCACATGCTATGGCTACCATAAAAGTTACACTAATGAAGTTGAAGTTGCCAGAAGTTGAGCTTCTGAGACTTCATTCAAGAGCCACAGTGGCAGTGGTTAGAACTAAAAGATAAAGAAGAATCTGATTATTACTCAGTATGGGACTGATGGTATAATTGGCTAGAGGAAAGAGGAAAAAAAGTAGGAAAGCAATAAAGAAAAAAAGAAAGATCAAGAAAATAAAAATAAACATTTACAAAACTGGAAAGTGAATAAAAGGTGGAAATACAAAATAGACTGTAGATAATAATAGTAGGAAATAAAATGATATAAGATGATTTAAAAGTATATAAAAGTTGTTATATATAGAACTGATAAAAGATATATGAAATAAAATATGTGTATAGATAGATAGATAGATAGATAGATAGATAGATAGATAGATAGATAGATAGATAGATAGATAGATAGATAGACAGACAGACAGACAGATAGATAGATAGATAGATAGATAGATATAGAGAGATAATAGATAGATAGATAGATAGATAGATAGATGGATGGATGGATGGATGGATGGATGGATGGATGGATGGATGGATGGATGGATGGATAGATAGATAGATAGATAGATAGATAGATAGATAGATAGATAGATAGATAGATAGATAGATAGATATAGTTATATAAGATTCACATGTACAGATAAAGGAAATACAATGGTTATGTAAAGAAGTATAAAGTGTTGCAAAGATGTTATGTTTGTACAAACAAAACATTTTTTTAAAAAAAGAATTCAGTACTGCAGACTATTTCTGCTGATTGACGGCTGCCTGCAATTTGGCAGAACGACTTTCACTGGCTCAGGGTTGACTCAGGCTTCCATCCTTCCGAGGTCAGTAAAAAGAGGACCCACATTGTTGGGGGCAATATGCTGGCTCTGTAAACCGCTTAGAGAGGGCGGTATATAAGTCTAAGTGATATTGATATTGCTACTCTCCCCTAATCTAGAATGAGTTAACAGAAATAATAAAATGATATTTAAAAAAATAAAAGTTAATCTAATGTTATAAACTGATTTATTTATCATTTTTTTACATGACGTAAAGAGGTTGGTTCCCTACATTCAACACGGAATGCATTTTTGAAGGGGGCTCAAGACAAATCATTATCTTTAGATAACCCAGAACCAGTCTATGCAGATTAAAGTAATAACCCCAAACTCTCAATCTCATTTAATCAGAAGGAGTCTGGTAGGACCTAGTAATAACAACTTTTATTAAAAATCATATGCTATTGTGAGAAGCAGCTCATTTCATCAGATGTATGGAGTGGCTAGACGGATACAAGATTTAAATTTCAATGAAGTATAGGTGGAAAAAGAGGTGAAGAGGGGTTGGTTATGCAGATGGAGGTTACTTGTGAGACTGATTACAAGTACCTCATCAATTAACAAGTCTTATGTGTTTAAAACTCATTGTATCAGTTGAGACCTTCTGAGATTGCTGAATTCATAAAGATCAAAAGGTTTCAGGCAATCTGTTTTGTGCTGTGGTTACGGGAGAGCAAAATTGTTAGCCCTGCCCCTAAGTACAGCACAAAAGAGATTGCTGAACTCATAAAGATCAAAAGGTTTCAAGCAATCTCAGAAGGATATGACACTCTATTAGGTAGAAATGCTGAAAATCCAGCTAACTTGGTTCATGGATCCCGCCATTGTCCTCCATCAACGTATGAGGCAGGGTTGGGTTGCTGCCAGTTTTACCATGTTTGCGGTGGGCTCTTTTTGCACAGGAGGGAAGGGCGGGAGGGATGGAAGTACTTTGCTTCACCTGCCACTGTTTTTGCCGTGGGCCCTCTTTTTGCCCTGCAAGCTGTACTGATAGGTGGTACAGTAGTAATGGTGGGGACCGGTTGCACATGCACTCAAATAGTTGGGGACGGGCTTATTTTCAGGGAAGGGCTTATTATGGCGCATGCTCTGAAAAGCCTGATTGGGCATATTAGCAGGGCATGTCTTATTTTCGGGGAAACACGGTACTACCAGTTTGCAACCTGTGTGCAACATGAACACATGCACTCTTCAATGTAAGTTGTTCTGCGCATATGTGCAGAACAAATTACAGTGAACTGCACATGTGCAGTCACTAAAATCCAATATGGCGGCGACATCGGGGTTGGTGAAGGAACCTGTTCGGGGGTGGAGGGGTGTCAGGCCCCGGTTGCTGCCGGTTCTGTGACTCAGGCCTGAATTCCACTACCAGTTTGGCTGAACTGGGCCAAACCAGCAGCAACCCACCTCTGGTATGATGGAGCAGGACTGGTCTAACAGGCCAACTGAAGCAATTCCTGAAGCAGATCTAAGTAGCAAGTATAAACTGTAGTAATAGAAAAGGGAACAGAAAAGTGGAGAAGACCAGGACTCAGACACCACATTGGTGTCTCTCATGCATGGGCAGCAGAGGTGGGTTCCTACCAGTTCTCACCTATTCGGTAGAACCGAATCTACCAAATCTCCCGCCCAGTTAGAAGAGGTTCCACCAGTGGACCCGGAAAGCAGGCCACACCTACAGAAGAGGTTCCAAATTTTTTGAAACCCACCACTGGTCCTTGGATATGATTATTCTACACTATCATGCTCATATTTATAAAACGCAGTGCCTCTGTGAAAGGTAAGGATGACTACTGCGTTTGTGATGCAATCAGAACATTGCGTGTGTTGAAGTTGTTTTAACACAAAACAAAGATGCCTTTTAAAAAACAAGTTTACATCATATTCTTATGCATGCCAGTGCTGTGTGTGAGGTAATTTAAGGTGGTTCTGACAAGTGTCGTCGGCATCTTCTTATCTGGTCACATGGGTGGCAAGCCACTCCCATCAGGTCACATGGGTGGCAAGCCACTCCCACAAAGGCGGCCACACCCACAGAGTAGGTTTGAACAATTTTTGAAACCCACCACTGCTAGGCAGGAAACTACTCTCTCTCTCCGCCTGCAATGAGCCTGGTTAATGCCACAGTCTCTGAAAATCTCAGCAACTACAATAATAGACTGATGGATAAATGGAGGGAGGTAAAAGGAGGATATTGGCTTCACTACAGCCCAGAACTTGAGAAAGTGCCTCCACTCATTAAGGACATAGCAGGAAAAGGGCTGTCAGCAATATGATAGGAGATTGCTGACCTTGGTCAGAGATGTGATTTTTAGCAGTTATCTCTTGTCTCACTTGTTTTATCCTCTGATATAGTCATGGAGCATGACTGCCTTCTTTTGAGTGGACCTTTGTTAGCAAGAGATTCATGCCCGTGTGGCTTTCCCACTCCTCTAAGTGTGGTTTTAGCAACAGAAAATTACTTGGCAAACCACAGGTGGCTCCTGGGCCATGACTTTGAGGTGCATCTTCAGTTGTGAGAGCTATATTGAATGGGGTTTTGTTTGGGTGGGGGAGACACTAAACACAGAGGACTGTGGTGGGTGGATAAATTGTGGGAAATGAAATGATTGCTTGTGGAGTGGTTCCTGCTTTCTTTTTTCTTGATTTGCAAGAGACAGTTATTCCTCCCCCTTTAATTGAAAATACCCACTATGTTAAAATTGTATTAGGGCTTATTATGGTATTTAACTATTTTTTCTTACCTCGAAATCCTATAAATGAAAAAAATGCAAGTTCCAAAAGCCAAGAATAACGTGTGGAGCTGCTTCTGAGTAGTTTCTCTAGTGTTGTTCATCTACAGCCAGAAATCTTGTCAGATTAATTATTTGCAGAATGATAGATCTACTCTCTGAATTGCTAGGGATTGTCCGGCTATTCCTTCCTCTAGAAGAGCCGAGGTTGTGCAGTGGTTAAATGTAGCACTGCAGGCTACTTCAGCTGACTGCAGTTCTGCAGTTCAGCTGATCAAATCTCACTGGCTCAGGGTTGACTCAGGCTTCCATCCTTCCGAGGTGGGTAAAATGAAGACCCGGATTGTTGTTGGGGGCAATATACTGACTCTGTAAACCGCTTAGAGAGGGCTGAAAGCCCTATGAAGCGGTATATAAGTCTGCTATTGCTATTCTTGCCTTTCAGACAGAGGTGGGCTGCCGCCAGTTCAAACTGGTTTGGGTGAGCCCGTGATTCCGACCACCGACGGGGTGCTCCCACCCATCCCAACACTATCCAGTCCTATATATCTCACTCTCTGGCTCGCTCGTCCCACCCAGGCAGCCCACCTGATTTCTGTGCTTTGCTCTCTCTACTCACTGCGGCTGCCCAAAAAGTTGTGCTGGAAGCCACGTGCAGGAAATGGCTATGTGTTTGAAGCCACGTGCTCACATTTTTGGTTCTTCACTAGGCGGACTGGTTATATGTGAAGCCCAACTCTGCTTTCAGACGTTCCAAGTTCTACTGTCTGCCATCTGGGAAGGAATCTCTCTTAAACCACAACACCAGACTACATTTTAACACAAGACATTTCTGGGTTCATGAAATAGTTTCAACTCCCTGCACAAAACCCAGTCTAATGAGTAAGCAGGGTCAGTTTTGCAGACAAATACAGTAATCATACCCAGTTTATTCAGTTCCTGGTCGTTTTTCCTTTGTTTCTAAGCCATTTTTGCATGTTGTATCTCTGGGATTCGCTAGAAATATAGCTGGGATCAAAAACGTATCAGGTTTTTGCCATAAAACAATAACTGCACAACTTGTTCCGTCCATATATCTTGCTGGACCACAGTTGGTCAGTAATTGAAGACTAAATTATGGTTTCAGAGAGTATGATTAACTGGTTTTGAACAAATCATGGTTTATTTATTGATAGCCTTTAGGCATTGTAGTAAGTCTGGTTGCAAAAAACAGCAGCCCTATTGCATTATGTATTAGCACAATATGGAAAATCATGCAAAGTGCTTGGAATACAACAGGTTCCTATGTAAATGCAACTTTCAGATGCAGCTTGTTTTTTTTAAAATGAAAACTACTCCAGCCCAATGTATAAATATTATCAGTGCTTGTGTAAAAATGTTGCCTAAATACACAAACATATACTGTAGTCTTGAGAGAGAAAGAAACACAGAGAGAAATAGAAGCTAATGTAGTCATCTGTAAGATATTTTGAGACCGCCTACAGCGACTTTAGGCTTATTAGACCAAAAGCAAGTCTATTTTTCATTTAAGTTGCATCCTTAAAAATGTGAACGGATATCAGAGACTATTATCTTCTGAACTGGGGATGCTAATGATCTGTGCAAATACTTCTCTCTTTTTTTTCTTTTTGCAAATGCCAAACATTAAACAAACTACAGATATTGAATGTTAATATTCTGTGATTTAGATGGGATTTGGATAATCTAGTCAACTTCCCATCTTTGCCTTGGTTATCCCTTTGTGAGTCAGTGGCTTAGAAAGATTACATCTCCCTCTGAACTCCAAACTTTGCTTTGAGCAAAGGTCCATGGGAAGGACTTCAAAGGTTAAAGAGGGAGGAGAGAGGATTTGGGCAAGAAAGACTCATAGTTTCCTACAGGCAGCTATGAGGTTTCACCTACTGATGAGGATCAGTTTATTTACTCCCAATAGCTGCTCTTTATTTACTTAGGGAATAATATAAATAATATTATCTCTATATTCTATATCTATATACCACATGATGGTGAACCTAGGCACGTGTGCCACAGGTGACATGCAGTGCCCTCTCTTTTGGCACACAAGCCATTGCCCCAGCTCAGCTCCACTGCGGATGCACGCTTGCCTCCCACCAGCCAGCTGGTTTTTGGGTCTCTGCCGTGCATGTTCAGGGGGCGGGCGCCTGCAAAAGACATGCACTCACGCATGTGGGGATGTGCATTTGTGAAGGTCATGCGCACATGTGCAGGGTCATGCGTGCAGGGGGAGGGGGCATGCAAGGGATCATGTGAGCATGCGCGGGGTATTGTGGGGCACTTTTGGCATGCAATGACAAAAAGGTTAGCCCTCACTGCTACTGAATGTATGATCACACTCCAAATTATAATCATATCACAGAAGAAAAGCCACCTTTGAGATGCATGACACCAATCATTAGGTGGCATCACTGAATAGTTGTCCACCACCTGATGGGGGGAGGGGCTCTATACATTTCTAAGAATAAAGAGTTTTAGGTTAGGTTAGGTTAAAGTTTATTTATATGCCGCCCTTTTCCCTGGGGGGACTCAGGGCGGCTCACAACTTAAAAGGGGGGAGGGAGGAAGACAGACTTTAACATATAAGACAATACATAATTAAAACACAACATTCATACCATTCGGGCGGGTTACAGTCTTAACCCCAGGCCTGACGGGATAGCCAGATTCTGAGGGCTGTGCGGAAGGTCTGGAGGGTGGTGAGGGTACGAATCTCCACGGGGAGATCGTTCCACAGGGTCAGAGCTGCCACAGAGAAGGCTCTCCTCCGCGTGGTTGCCAGTCGACATTGACCGGCAGATGGAACTCGGAGGAGGCCTAATCGATGATATCTGATAGGTCGCGTGGAGGTAATTGGCAGTAGGCGGTCTCTCAAGTACCCAGATCCACTACCATGAAGGGCTTTATGGGTGACAAGTAGCACCTTGAAGCGTACCCGGAGATCGACAGGTAGCCAGTGCAGCTCGCGGAGGATAAGTGTTATGTGGTTGAAGCGAGGTGCACCCACAATCGCTCGCGCGGCCGCATTCTGGACTAGCTGAAGTTTCTCAAGTGGTGGACCTCCTCCAAGAATGTATTCCAGTTGTCCCTCATCTCCTATGGTCAGAGCAGAGCTTCCACTGATATTTTCCTTGGACAGAAGAATTCAATTTGAATAGGGTATTGTTTGTCTCTGAGGATAATAACCAATACTTCTAGTCTAGAAGCCTTTAGTAACTAGTGCAAGGCTTTCAGCAGTGGCCCTCTTCTACAGCAAGGCTGGCCAACAACTTTGGATCAGCAGGAACTCCACAACATCTCCAAGGGCTGCCCTCTTCAGAGTGCATTATTGTCATCCAACTATGTGGCAATCAGGGTATGAGCGCTCTGGCTTTGTTACAGGGGAGTTAAATCAAAGGAGCTATGCAAGTAAATGTAGGTAGTTGCTGATGCATATCGTCCAAACTGCTGTTAAAAAGAAAATTGGAAGTTGCCTGCAGAGTAATCCAGAACATATTATGTCTAATCCAATTGGTTGAATTGATTCTCTTTGAAAAATCGCCTACATACCATTGGAATTTCAAACGGATTCAAAGATCTGGACTGATCTGGACATTCAAATTAGGTCAGTTCCAATCAGGAGTGGATTTTGTTTTTTGTGTTGCATCAGTGTGACACTACTTACAACATTTGTCCCAACTGACCACTGATTGCTGGTGGTGCAGTGGTTAGAATGCAGTATTGCAGGATGACTCTGCTCACTGCCAGGAGTTTGATCCTGACTGGCTCAAGGTTGACTCAGCCTTCTATTGTGTAGTGGGATTCAGTAGGCAAAAACCAGACCAGCATAGCTGCAATAGCATTTATTGACTCAAAAATGGAACTGAGGAACTGCAGACAAATGCTTGTGATTTATATTCTAGGCCCACAGGGCAGAGGTGGGTTTCTCACGGTTTTGCCCGGTCCAGCCGAACCAGTAGCGGAATTCAGGCCTTAGTTGCAGAATCAGCAGTGACCCAGGCCTGCCACGCCCTGTACCAGTTCCCTCACTGCTGCAGGGCTGCCACCATTTTGGATTTTAGTGACTGAACATGTGCAGTTCACTGTAAATTGTTCTGCGCATGCTGAAAGAACAATTTACATTGAACAGTGAATGCATGTGTGCCTGACATGCACAGGTTGCAAACCGGTAGTAAAACCGGCAGCAACCCATCCCTGCCATAGGGCCTTAACCAATCATAGATCTAGAAAAAGCCTGCCCAAATATAAATGTTCTAAATTTCCCTACAAAATAGTTAGGGTCATCTAAAGGTTAGTTTCGCTTTAGCACAGTTAATACAACTATATACATTGAACACAAAACACCTTCCATTCCTCCAAGGTCAATAAAATGAGGACCCACATTGTTGACGGCAATATGCCAAATTTGTAAACTGATTAGAGAAGGTTGTAAAGCTGTAAAGCGGTATATAAGTCTACGTGCTATTGCTATCTGAAGCCTTCCTTTACTATTACTATTAAATTTTGAGTCAGGCATTTTGATGAAACTCCTCTGAAGAAGCTGGAAGCTGGGGAAGCAGAAAGATGGCATGTTACTTAACAAAAAGAAAACATTATAGGAAATATAACATGCAATTAAAACTGAAACAATGATATCAGCATTTCTCAAGAATTTAACTTCACTGTCAGGGGAAATGCTAAGTACTAGCAAGAAGAACACTTAAAAATATCAAAAGCATTTTGGAGAATAGAATAGAAACACAGAAATCTCTTTCAGGGGCAAGAAAACATTCAGGAAATTAGAAGGAAGGTTTCAGGTCAGTGTGAATGGATTTTGTCTCTTCTAGGTGCTGGAAATTTATGAAGCTCATAATATGGTGCTTCTTTGACTTCTGGCATGGAGAGGTTTGCTGAAACCATATGGGGAAAAAAACACTCTTAGAAGAAAACAGCTTGCATGGAAATGCCAGAACACCCGATTTATCTTTTTTTAAGTCATCCCCCACCTCTACTAGTTGTTTATTCTATGTGATGATAGAGAATTTGCTTTAGAGTTGATTTCCAAAGGAAAATAATTTTTCACAGTATGATGCTTCTGCACTTCTTTAGTGGTGAAGTGGCTAAAGACTGTGTGCAAGCATTTTATATTTCATTTCATTCATTGCATAATCATTGCTCCTTTGATCTGCAGATGTGCTCTGCCATATGTTCATTCAGAAAAGACTTCAGAAGCAAATTCCATCTCTTGGGTTAAATGTGAGCTTTGTGTGTAAAAAAAATAGTGGCAGAACCTTTTTCTTCTGAAGAAGAACTTTGGAGAAATCACCTATCTAATTGCAATAATCAGCACAGAAAAGACTGAACACATAGGCACTTGCTGTGAATCTTTGCCTGCACCCTATAAACTAACGCATACATGTATAAAAAGCAACACACTCTAAATCAGAAACATTGCCCATGGTTTGAACACAAGCTTCTTAAACCAACTCATATCCACTGAACACCCAGGGATGCCAAAAGCCATGCTGACTCCAATTGTTGCTTGCAGATGGTTTATTTTTCTTTCCCACCTACACTGTAGCTTGTGCAGGTTAATGTAGCGTGCAGCAGTATGATAACGCACAGTGATATGACCTTTTCAATAAATGTACAACTTACAGAGCTTGGTTCTTTCCAAGTGTCCTGTGTTTACACAGCAAAGCCCAATAACCTTTGGGAAATAGATCAAATAGCCAGCCAGACAAAGCCAGCCAGCATATTAAAAAAGGTCACTCGATAGAATGGTCAAAATGCTGCACTCTCCAAATGCCTGGACTTCACCTGTAGGCCAGCGATGAACTGCACAAGAAGCAACTTAGCAAGAAAGCATCGTCAGCAAAAGGCTGAGAGAGCCATGCAGAGTTTCTTACTGTAAAGAACTTGGGAGTGATTTACTGCTACAGCAAAATTAATTTAAATCAAGAATGGACAATCTTTCTGATAGTTTAGGATTGTATTTAAACACAGCCAAGTGGGAGGTTAATGTTGCAATAGATGAGGGATCACAAAGGTCGACAGTTTGAATCCCTAAGCAACGCGTAATGGAGTGAGCTCCTGTTATTTGTCCCAGCTTCTGCCAACCTAGCAGTTCGAAAGCATGTAAAAAAATGCAAGTAGAAAAGTAGGAACCACCTTTGGTGGGAAGGTAACAGCGTTCGGTGCGCCTTTGGCATTTACTCATGCCAGCCACATGGCCACAGAGACGTCTTCTTGCAGCACTGGCTCTTTGGCTATGAAACGGAGATGAGCATTGCCCCCTAGAGTCAGGAACAATTAGCACATATGTGCAAGGGGAACCTTTACCTTTACCTTAAATACAATTATATCAAATCAGGTCACATATATCATGCAACCAACCAGCCCTGTTTCCTTGGCTTGTGCTCCCGACACTTCATTATGTCTAATAGAAAGGATATAGGTGGTCCTCATCTTATGATGGTAATGGAGACTGCCCATTACAGTTTTAAGTGGTTGTAAAATGGGTTGGTCATGTGACTGACCTGATTTTACAAAGGTTTTTTTTTGCAGTGGTCATTAAGCAAATCCATGATTGTTACATAAACCTCTCAGTTGTTAAGTGAACCCATGGTGCACTATGGACGTTAAACCGGTAAACCAGAAAAAAAAAAAGGAGAAGTGATGGTTTTCACCCAAATCATCGAAAAAAATCCCCATATTGCTGTAAGATGCTGTAAATGCCCATGCATGTGGCTGTGTTGCTGAGCACCTGAATTTCAGCCATATGTGGCAGCAGGTGACCATAAGCACTTCAAATCTGGGTCATAAACAGCCCCAGCATAGCTTTGTTGCAACTTGAGGAGACGTGTAATAATGATTGAGCCCAACCTCATTAAATAACTGAGTTGTAGGGGTATGGACAACATCTGTTTCCTGGCAAAAATGCTTGAGCAAGTGATAGTTGATCACATCTGGATCCTTTTGGATGAAATACATTTTTTGGCAAAAGGTTATCCAACATCTTCTTAAAAACTTCTATTGTTGAAGTTGTGAATTCTCCAACACTGGATATTTTAAAGAAGATGTTGGATAACTATTTATATAAAGTGGTATAAGGTTTCCTGCCTAGGCAGGGGGTTAGACTAGAAGACCCCCAAGACTTTCCAACTCTGTTATTCTGTTATTCTGGGTTTTTTTTTTCTTCAATTGCAATCTAAGCCCAGTTTTGACACAGAAACTGCCTTGCTGGGATGATCATTACTAGAAAACAGACAGGAAGATTCTGGCTTTTGCTTTCTAAACCCTCAGATCTATGACTTCTAGATTATTTTACATCCATCTCTATTGTTAGTGTCCTACAAGTGTCCTCTATGTTAGAAAGAATCCTTACCAGCAATGGTAAGACTAGGTAGGACCTACTAGGATAGGATCACTAGAATAATCCATGCTCTGGTAACTTCTGTTACGGACAATTCATTGTCTCATATTAGTGGTTGCCCTTGAAAGAACTCCCAGAACTTCAGATAGGACAACTTCATTCACATTAGCACATTTTCTCTTTCTGATGCCCTCCAAGTGAATTGAATTGCACCTGCTTTTTTGTTCTGCATGGTCTGGCAAGTTCATCTCCTCTGGAGGCCAATCAATTAGAGAAGGCTAATTTAGTGCTTATTTTGGAAATTCACAGGTGAGATCCTTCGGAAACAGTAGGTGAATATACAAGGACACAGAAGAGCAGCCATTTTTGATATTTATTTATTCTTTAGATTTATGAAGCCCCAGGTATTATACACAGTACTTCCATTTTCAATGTTATCCTCACAACTCTTCTATGAGATAAAAGTTTGCACTTAACTTATTCAGAACAACAGAGTTGGAAGCAGTGGTGGGTTTCAAAAAATTTTTGAACCTACTCTGTGGGTGTGGCCTCCTTTGTGGGAGTGGCTTGCCGGCCATGTGTTCTCTCTCTCTCTCTCTCTCCATCCTTTTGTCTCTCTGTCCCTTTTTTCTTTTTTTCTTTCATCTCTCTCTTTTTCTTTCTTTTTTCTTTCTTTCTTTCTCTTTCTCTCTCTGTGTGAGTCTGTCTCTGTGTGTGTGTATGTATGTCTATGTGTATAGCTCTTTGCCTCTCTCTCCATCCCTCCCTCCCTCTCTCTATGTGATTCTCTCTCTGTGTCTGTCTGTCTGGCTGTCTCTCTGTGTGTGTGTGTGTATCTCTCTCCTCCAGTGGTGGGTTTCAAAAACCTCTTCTGTAGGTGTGGCTTGCTTTCCGGGTCCACTGGTGGAACCTCTTCTAACCGGTTCGGGAGATTTGACGAACCGGTTCTACCGAATAGGTGCGAACTGGTAGGAACCCACCTCTGGTTGGAAGGGACCTTGGAGGTCTTTTAGGCTAACCTCCTGCGCAGGCAGGAAACCCTATACCATTTTAGACAAACGTCTCTTCTTAAAAACATCCAATGTTGGGGCATTCACAACTTCTGGAGGCAAGTTGTTCCACTGATTAATTGTTATAAATATCAGAGAATTTCTCCTTAGTTCTAGGGTGTTTCTCTCCTTGATTCGTTTCCAACCATTGCTTCTTGTCCTGCTTTCACGTGCTTTGGAGAATAGATTGACTCACTCTTCTTTATGATCATTAGCTTCTATGGTCAAATTGAAATTTAATTCTTCCTGGTTTAAATCATAACACGACAAACACTCCTATTGGCAAGCCTGAAGTCCAAAAGAAAAGATGGCTTGCAGAATTATAGGAAGGAAAAAACGGCACTCCAAGTGCTACAGACGGCTTGTTCTGGTTTTTGTTTTTTTTGATCAAGATTCAATAAAATCAAAATAAAATTTTGACAATAAAATCAAGACGAACAAACTCAGAAGCTGACACCATAGCAAATTATCTTTCAGTAGCACATACCGAAGTCAGAGAACTGGGTGATTACCTAATGCAGTGTTTTCAAACTTAACAACTTTGAGAGGTGTGGACTTCAGCTGCCAGAATTCCCCAGCCTACATGCTGGCTGCAGAATTCTGGGAGTTGAAGCTCAAATGTCTTAAAGTTTGGAAGTTGAGAAACACTGTTTTAATATAAGAGCCAAGGTGGCGCAGTGGTTAAATGCAGCACTGCAGGCTACTGCTAGATCAGCAGGTCAGCGGTTCAAATCTCACCGGCTCAGGGTTGACTCAGCCTTCCATCCTTCCGAGGTGGGTAAAATGAGGACCCAGATTGTTGGGGGCAATATGCTGACTCTCTGTAAACCGCTTAGAGAGGCCTGAAAGGCCTATGAAGCGGTATATAAGTCTACTGCTATTGCTATTGCTATATTGCAGCTACCATTGGCTGTTTCTTTAATATACTCTGTGCATGGGGGATGGGGGGAGGGCCAGTTTGAAATGCATTAAAGTAGATTAGGGCAGGAGAAACTGTAATTTTGATGTTCCATTCTGAGAAAAGTCAGAAAAAAGCTGTTTAGTAGACATGCTTAATCACATGCCATAAATTCTCATTTCAGTGACAACTGTAGCATAACATTGGGTGAAAAGATGCTTGAAGAAAGAGATGATTTTTTTACTTCTTCAGGAAAAAGTGATATTTTACGGGCAAATGTGCTATACCTAACGGAGTGGCTCACTGTGGGATTGTCAGCGTTAAAACCCAGGAAGCTGTGACAGTATCTGACTAGTCAAATGGACAATATGTTAGAATTCCAATTTTCTTAGATCATGAAGTAACAAAGGCAACAATTAAAACAGTCAACACAACCCAGAATTGGCACTTGCGTTTAGTCGCTGTCATGAGAAACAAGAAGTGAAATTTTGGTCGTACAGATATTTTACAGAGAATTGTACATCTGAAATTTGTGTTGTCCCATATGGCTAACCTTTTTGTTGAGGCATGCCAAAAGTGGGGGCAGTGGGTTCACCAACAAAACTGCGAAGCCCTTATCCGCGCCGACATAAGCACTGAGGGCAAATCTGTGCCGTCCAAAGCGCTAAGGAAAAAGGCGACCCTAGCGTGACAACATAACCGCGGAGGGCAAATCTGTGCCTTCTGAAGCACTCAGCACCCTAACCCTAATCCTAAACCTAACCCTAAACCTAACCCTAAACCTAACCCTAACCTAACCCTAAACCTAACCCTAAACCTAACCCTAACCTAACCCTAAACCTAACCCTAACCTAACCCTAAACCTAACCCTAAACCTTACCCTAAACCTAACCCTAACCTAACCCTAAACCTAACCCCAAACCTAATCCTAAACCAAACCCCTAAACCTAATCCTAACCCTTACCTTAATTTAAATTGGCTTTCTGTCGCCGCACTGTTTTAAAGAGCCAAGGTGGCGCAGTGGTTAAATGCAGCACTGCAGGCTACTGCTAGATCAGCAGTTCAGCGGTTCAAATCTCACCGGCTCAGGGTTGACTCAGCCTTCCATCCTTCCGAGGTGGGTAAAATGAGGACCCAGATTGTTGGGGGCAATATGCTGACTCTCTGTAAACCGCTTAGAGAGGCCTGAAAGGCCTATGAAGCGGTATATAAGTCTACTGCTATTGCTATTGCTATTAAAGCGCCCTTCTGTTACCGCGCTGTTATCACCGTGGTGATGATGTCGCGGTGATGACATCGCGGTGATGACGTCGCGGCTTTAGCGACGCGGTTTTGTCGCCGCTATTTTGATGAGCGTGGTTTTGTCGGGCCACGGGGGCAGTGGAGGTGGTCACGCGTGTGTGTGCCCACACCCATAATGCAATGCCTTCCCCCGTGCATGTGCACACACATTCCCACATATGCACACAAGCCTCACTCCGGGAGGCACATTGGACCATTTTTTGCCCTCCGCAGTCTTCAGGAAAGCTTCCTGAAGCCTCTGGAGGGAGAAATACGGCCCAACAGGCAACCCGAAAGTTCATTCCTGAACTTCCTGTGAGCCCCATTGGGCCATATTTCACCCTACCCAGGCTTTAGAGAAGCCTCCTGAAGCCTGGGGAGGGTGAAAAGCAACCCACCACTCAAACTGGAAGTCCATTCCCAAACTTTTCCCAAGAAAAATGGATGAAATTCAGGTGGCCAGCGGGCACATGCACACTGGAGCTGATAGGGCAATGCCTCATGTGTCCTCAGAAATGGCTCTGTGTGCCACCTGTGGCACACATGCCACAGGTTCGCCATCATGGTCATAGGATCTTGGAGGTTATAGTAAATTGCTGGCGCTCATATATGGCTGCCCCCTGTTATACTATATTGTATTTCTTAAAAAAATGACACACTAACAATATACTATCTGTGTTGTCTAAATGAAATCACATTCCTCATCCCCTGCAAAAAAAAAAAAAAAAAAAAAAATCCAGAAAAGAAAGCTCTGTGTTGCTGCTACGCTGATTAATTCCAAACCTGCAAACCAAGGAAATGTAAAAAAAAAAAAAAGGGGGGGGGGGGTTCACATTTTTGTAATAAGTCTTCAACATTTGAGCATTTGATTTTGTGATAGACTTGTTGATGGCACTTGCACAGGGCAATTGACAGGGCAATCAGACTCCCAGGGAAAGGAACACTTACCTGCTAACATTTGAAATTTAAAGACAAATATGTTTTTTTAATCCCTGATAAATCCACATTTTGTAATCTGGAACAAAAAGCCCAAAAAGAGAGGTTATTTTGATCTTCCTAATCTTAACAGTTCTATCTAAAACAAATCAACTCCATTTAAAATTATGCAGATTGTTCCATTCTCCCACTGAACAAGTGATTGAGGTGCAGTTATGATTTCTTTAGGAAATGCCAATCGAACAACTATTATGCTTTTTCAACTGTAATAGGTGCAAAAATTCATAGGACAGTTTTTGCAGGTCTGTGAGAATTTTGGGTGGATAACAGTGACATAATTTTCAGAAATATTATAAAGCTTTGCTTTGATCGAGCAAACTCAGCTTTGGGGTAAATTCACGCAACTGACAAAAATCCATTGTTGGGAAAATGCAATTGGTCAAATGAATACTAAAAAATCACAGCAGTTATGAGAAGGCAGCTGCTTTTAAAGATGAAAGAAGAATACATTTACAGGAATTTGTCTTCTGAAAAATCTGACTGGTTAGTCAAAAAATTTCCTAGCGAAAGAACGCAGAGCTATAAAACTGTGTTCTTGTGATCATTTTAGCTGCTCTTCTTTCGTTCTCAAGCTAAATTCAAATTCCTTGGATAAAATAACATCTCTGGGTAATAGCAATAGACTACTGGGGTGTCTAAAGGGATGTGGCAGCTCAGTGGCTAAGACGCTGAGCTTGGCGATCAGAAAGGTCGGCAGTTTGATGGTTCGAATTGCTAGCACTGTGTAACGGAGTGAGCTCCTGTTACTTGTCCCAGCTTCTGCCAACCTAGCAGTTTGAAAGCATGTAAAAATGCAAGTAGAAAAATAGGGACCACTTTTGGTGGGAAGGTAATAGCGTTCCGTGTGCCTTCAGCATTTAGTCATGCTGGCCACATGACCATGGAGACATCTTCGGACAGTGCTGGCCCTTTGGCTTCGAAACGGAGATGAGCAATGGCCCCTAGAGTCAGGAACAACTAGCACATATGCGCGAGGGAAACCTTTACCTTTACCTACTGGGGTGCAGGTGTGAATTATAACATTGCCTCAATTTTGCTGTATAGTACAAATTTGATATTCTAATATCTATATTCCTTATAAAAGTCAGCCTTGTCCTCTATTCATGCTACTTTGATTATAGTCTTTAGCTGATCCTCTGCTTTCTAGGCAGTCCAGGTAGACCATTAAAATGACTTCAGCCAAACAGATGGAGACAGGCTTTTGATAGCATAATATATAAGTAAGATATAATCTAGCTTTCCTGTGTTGAATATTTACTGTGGGTAATTTCCAGTTATTTGTGCACACAGGGCATCCCCAGTCACTCCCTCCATCTAGGTCAGAGGAAGCAGATACATATTTGCTCAGTGTAAGTCAGGGATGGGTTCCTACAATTTCAGACCATTAAGGCTGTGTAGGTAGTAATTCGGCCGGACACGCATCTGAACCGGTTCTATGCTCGGGGCCGCCATCTTGATTTTCTGTTCTGCACATGCACAGAACATTTTTCATTGAAAAAATGTTATTTTTTCCTTTTCTAATGTTCTGCACATTTGCAGACCTTTTTAGGTGCAAATGTGCATGTGCGTGGAACACGCATCTAGCATGCGCGAGTGCAACATTTTTTGCATGCTGAACTGGTAATAATGCCGGCAGGAACCCATCCCTGGTGTATCTACTAAAAGTATAGTTTGATGTTTGTGTATGAGACATCAGGAAAGGTTAAAAACAGTAGTGGTTAAGGCAGCAGTCTAGAAACCAGTAGACTGTGAGTTCTAGTCCTACCTTAGGCACAAAGCCAGCTGAGTGACCTTAGGCCAGTCATTTTCTCTCAGCCCTAGGAAGAAGGCAATTGCAATTCTCTCTCTCCCCCACCCTCGCTTTTCTGAAAAATCTTGCCAAAACTGCAGGGGCTTGTCCAGGAAGTTACCAGGAGTGAATCTGTGTGAATTGGAAGAAAAGTTTGCAATTCCATCTTTTTGAGTATGACTCCTCCACAGGGCTGTGTCTTGAGTCTGTTGCTGTTCACCTTGATATGATCCATGACTGCTGCACCAGGTCTGCTACAAATCATATTGTGAAGCCTGCAATTGTCACGGCAGAGGTGAGGCTTATCCGGGATGACAATGAAAGTTCTTATAGGGAGGAAGTGAAGGCTTTGGTGTACGGGTGCAATAAAAATAACTTGGTTTTGAATGTTAACAAAACAAAGGAGATTTTTTTTTGTTTCTGTTATTTCCTCCAACCATTTTTGGATTTTTATCCAAAAAATTGATATGAAACCAGAGCTGTTCCTTCTGGGAATAATAAAAGGAAATACAAGTAAAGAAATTCAATGTATTATGCTTCTCATAATTATTGCAGCCAGAATTACATGCGCCCAAAACTGGAAACAAAAAAAGTCCCCTCAAATGCAGTGATTATAAAAAAGGTGCTAGAATGCGCAGAAATGGATAAATTAATGATGGAACTAAAGAATAGAGAGGAAACAATTATAAGATATGGAACAGGTGGTATAATTGTCTAGAAAAGAGATGTAAAATTAATGCATAATGAATATATAGAAAATACAACAAAAGGAAATGGTATATATTTAGAGAGTAACAGAGGTGTAAATGTTGTATATATTACATAAATGAGTAATTATGAAATAAGGAGGTATATGTATAAAACAATAGACCTTAGAATGGAAAAAAAATCGAAATTAGGGGGAAAAACACAGATAACGGAAAGCTGTAAAAGTGTAACTGTGATTTTAATGTTTAAAAAATGTTGAATAAAAAGTATTTCAAAACAAAACAAAACAAAGGTGATCATTGTTGATTTTAGAAAGAGCTGGCATAGTCATACTCCACTTTGCATCAAGGCTGCAGCTGTGGAGGTGGCCAATAGTATTAAATATCTGGAGGTGAAGATAACTAACAATCTGACTTGGTCTCTTCATATGTTATCTTTAATGAAATGTGCAAACCAGAGTTTTCATTTATACAATACAATACAATACAATAGCAGAGTTGGAAGGGACCTTGGAGGCCTTCTAGTCCAACCCCCTGCCTAGGCAGGAAACCCTATACCATTCCAGACAAATGGCTATCCAACATCTTCTTAAAGACTTCCAGTGTTGGGGCATTCACAACTTCTGGAGGCAAGCTGTTCCACTGATTAATTGTTCTCACTGTCAGGAAATTCCTCCTCAGTTCTAAGTTGCTTGCTTCTTGCTTCTGATGAGGCAACCAGATCTTTCTCCTTCTGTCCTGGCTACTCTTTACAGGGTCACAATTGAGAGCGTTTTAACAAACTGCATCACTATTTGGTTTGGTGTCAGCACTGCCTCAGATAGAAGGTCCGTACAGAGTGTGGAGGAACACTGTGAGAGCACTGTGAAGTGGTATATAAGTCTAATTGCTATTGCTATCCCAGATGACCTTCATTGTCTTCCTGTATTGTTGCTGACGAGGCTTCTGGGCCAGGCTGTGGCCAGCTTTTCACTGCAAAAAAAAAAGTCTGCTTTGCAAAGAAATATTTAGGACAAAGATTCTTGTAAAGGTTGTTTTGCAAAGAAACACTGGGGGCTGGGAAAGAATAAGCCTGCAATTGTTTGGATTGGGATGTTAGCAACTAGCAAAATTTGCTTAAAAATGGCAGTGAGGATTACAAGAATTGTAATCACTGAGTGAGTCAGGCACACACAATGTCTCACTTTATGATCACATCACATAGCAACTGAAATTCCAGTCCCAATTATGTTCATAATCCAAGGTCCACTTGGACTACAGTCAATGAATGGTCTTTCTCTATTTTTTACAATTTTTTTTTATTAAACACACATTAAAACATTGGACACAGTGTAACTGTCCTAGCAATGTATTTGTCATACATACTAGAATATAAAGTTAAATATTATAACCATCATGCTTATTTACAATTGGTCTATTCAGTATTTACAGATATAAGGATATCATATTTCCATCCATGTTGTTTCAGTCTTGTCTTATACTTTTTCACTGTTATGATTTCATACATAATTCTAATCTCCATTCTATAAAATTTAGTCATTGCTTATTTTGGGTCTTTCCTTTTTTGTTCCAACCATTGATAAAATTTATCCCACAGCTTATAATATTCTAATTTGTCTTTGTTCTTCAATTCCCACATCAATTTATTCATTTCAGCGCAAATCAGAATTTTCCTAATTACTTCCCCTTCTTGTGGAATTTCCCTGTTTTTCCAGTTTTGTGCAAAGACCATTCTTGTTGCCGTAATAATATATATTATTAAGCAGATTACCCCTTGTTATGTTTATCATTTATGATTACCAAAAGAAATAGTTCTGGTTTGAATTCTATTTCCTCTTCCGTTATCTCTATCAGCCACTCTTGAATTTTCTGCCTATATTCTTTTGGTTTTTTTGGCACGACCACCACATATGGTAGTATGTGCCTGATTCATAATCACATTTCCAACAATTTGGCACTAAATTTCTAAACCTTTTGGCTGTTCTCACGGGTGGCAGATGCCACCTATAAAACTTTTTAAATAAATTTTCTTTATACGGTATTTCCAATGTTATTTTCCTGTTCCTGGTCTGTCTCTATTGTGCTCCCTTCCATTTCTGTACTGTTGGCAGAATTCTCTTTCCTCCACCTTTTAACATTTTACTGTAGTGATCTACCTATTTAAAAGAAGAAAGTATGGAGAATTGATGTGGAGATTGTAGAATAGAAGATAAAGAATTGGAGAAATATCAAAATCTGAAACTGAAATTGAAAGATTATGGGCTAACCTGCCTGTTGTGGCCCCAGTAGTTATTGACACACTGGCTGCCATACCAAAATATCTTGGATGGCATTTAAAAAATATGCATATTGGCAATATTTTCATTGTCAATTACAAAAAGTCACACTGCTTGGATCTGCACCTACATTATGCTGATACATGATGCATTATTATTTTTGTAAATACTAATAACAACAATAGACAAAATACAACTTACCTGTATCTAAAAAGTTATGGGAACATAAAGTGAAAATTTGTCAAAAATGAAAAGGTGAAGATCTTGTGGGACTTTTGAATACAGACGGATCATCATTTGGAATACAACACGCCAGATATCACGGTTGTGGAAAACTGAAGCGTACAATTTATTGATATTGCTGTAAGAGGAGACGCCAGAGTTGAAGAAAAAGAACTGGAAAAAATCATGAAATATTGTGACCTGGCCATTGAAACTATGAAATTATGGATGAAATATGTAAAAATGATACCCACTGTCATCAGGGCACTTGGTACCATATCCAAGAATTTTACAAAACACATCAATAAATTGCAGATTCCTGCAATAACACCAGGGGAACTGCAAAAAACTATGCTCCTCGAAACATCATTTATTTTAAGAAGGTACTTGGTTGATATTTAGGATGCTGGCAGCAACCCGTATCAACCATTAGCACCTGTCAATGGTATTTGTGATGCATTTTTGAATGTTCAGTTGTTTCATGTTTAATTAATTAAATAATAATAATAATAATAATAATAATAATAATAATAATGATGACTACAATAAGGAAGCAAGGTGGATACATGACTTTGAGAAAAGCATTGGCAACAAACAAATGCAAGTATTAGAAATAACAACTGAGATGGTCAAAAATCGAGTTAAAAAGGTAAAGAATTGGACATCACCTGGAAAGGACCAATTACATGGTTTCTGGCTCAAATATCTGACCAGTTTACATGCAATATTGGCCAGGCAACTGAATGAAATTTTACAAAAAGGCCAAATTGATGAATGGTTGACAACTGGAAAAACATACTTGATTCAGAAAGATGAAACTAAAGGAACAACACCTGAAAACTACAGACCAATAACATGCTTGCCAACAACCTTCAAATTACTCACAGGCATTATTGCAGATAACATGATGGATTATTTGGAAACAAACAACATCTTGCCAGTAGAGCAAAAAGGCAACAAAAGAAGGAGCAGGGGCACAAAAGATCAGCTCCTAATTGATAAAATGATATTAGAAAATTGTAAGAACAGAAAAACGAACTTGAATATGGTCTGGATTGATTACAAAAAGGCATTTGACTCACTGCCACATAGTTGGATCATAAATGCTTAGAAACAACTGGCATTAGCAAAAATATTACATCCTTTACTGAAAAGGCGATGAAACAATGGAGAACTGAGTTGGCAGTAGGGAATGAGATCTATGGAATGGTTAATATCAAGTGAGGAATTTTCCAGGGTGATTCACTTTCACCTCTTCTCTTCATCATCGCAATGATCCCCCTATCAGTAATCTTTAAAAAAATGAAATTAGCCTACCAAACGGCCAAAGAAGCTGAAAAAATTTCGCATTTACTATATATGGATGATTTGAAACTCTATGGAAAGTCAGAAATAGAAATCCAATCATTGACAAACACAGTCCGAGTATTCAGCACCGATATTTCAATGCAGTTTGGCATGGAAAAATGTGCCACTGTATCCATAAAAAGGGGCAAAATCACTGCATGTGAGGGAATTGAAATGCCCAATGGCCAACTAATTAAATGCAAAGAAAATGAAGCCTACAAATACTTAGGCATTCTGCAGTTGGATAACATCAAGCATGGAGAAGTAAAAACTATTGTCAGGCGAGAGTATACCAACAGAGTTAGGAAAATTTTGAAATCTAAATTGAATGGTGGAAATACAATCAAGGCCATAAATACCTGGGCAATACCAGTTATAAGATACACAGCTGGTATAGTTAACTGGACACAAGCTGATTTGGACATTTTGGACCGAAAAACCAGGAAACTAATGACAATGCACTACAGTTTACATCCATGTGGTGATACTGATAGACTGTACCTGCCCCGAAAATCAGGTGGCAGAGGATTATTACAAGTGAAGCAAACAGTTGAAGAAGAAAAACATGCACTGGCTGATTATTTAAAAGAAAGTCAAGAACGTCTATTAATCGAAGTAAAGAACAAAAATCTACTGAAGGCCCAACAGACGAAACAAGAATACAGAAAAGATGTGATAAAATCAAGAATGGAGAGTTGGCAGAACAAAGCACTGCATGGCCAATTTCTGGAAAAAATAAAAGATAAAGTGGACAGTGAACAAACTTGGTCATGGTTAACAACAGGTACATTAAAGAAAGAAACAGAGTCACTAATCCTGGCTGCGCAAGAACAAGCTATCCGCACAAATGCCATTAAGGCCAAAATCGAAAAATCCTCTGATGATGCCAAATGCAGACTTTGCAAAGAAGCTGATGAAACTGTTGATCATATACTCAGCTGCTGTAAAAAAATGGCGCAGACTGATTATAAATTACGGCACAATTCAATAGCACAAATGATCCATTGGAATTTGTGCAAAAATTATAATATTAAAACAGCAACAAACTGGTGGGAACATCAGCCTGAAAAAGTCACAGAAAATCAGATGGTCAAGATCTTGTGGGATTTCCGTATACAAACCGACAAAATACTGGCGCATAATACACCAGACATCACACTGGTTGAGAAAAATATGGTCACAGTCATAGACATCGCAATACCAGGTGATAGCAGGGTCGCCGAGAAGGAACATGAAAAAATCGCAAGATACCAGGACTTAAAAATCGAAATTCAATGACTATGGCACAAACCAGCAGTGATAATTCCAGTGGTAATTGGCACACTGGGTGCTATTCCAAAAGCACTGGAATTACATTTAAAACAGTTAAAAATTGACAAAATCACCATCAGTCAAATGCAAAAAGCCGCACTGCTTGGATCTGCACGCATATTACGAAAATACGTTACGACGTCCTAGGCCCCTGAGTGGGGCCCGACTAGTAACCAATGCCAAATCCGGCGAAACAACTGGCCGCTGTGATACAATTGTATAATAATAATAATAATAATAATAATAATAATAACAACAACAACAACAACAACAACAACAACAACAACAACAACAATACATATAGTCCTTGTTTAGTGACCACTGTTGGAAACACCAACCTGGTCATTAAACAATGAAATATCTAAGTGAAACCATTAGGGTGGTTATAATCTTATAATATGCTTATGCGCTTATGATTTTACTTCTGCTATGTTATATTCTAATTATACCACATGCTCAATGAATTTGGCCAAAAAAGCAGCCCAAAAACTAATGTGGCAAGGAAAAAAAGAACTCAACCCCTATTGTGACTTTCTTTCTAACAAGTGATCATATCTACTACTAGCAACTGTGAAAAAGGTGATGAAGAGACTGAATGGAAGACAGCTTGATATCCTTAAAGATAATGAAACACCTAATTCTTTGAATGAGAATTATCTGACAAAACTTGATGTTCATTTTATCTTCAAAAATGGAGCAAAACTTTCAATCTGGAAACCTGTAGTATACTCCATTTGACATCATGCTGGGAATATTTTAAAATAAACCCTTAAGAGATCTATTAGTAGGAATTTTCTAAACAATGTGGTAAGCACCAGAAGTCAATTTTTCAAGAAAAAATTATTTCCAGTCTAAATTTATCTTATTTTTTTTTATTGGATAACTAGCTCAGTAGGTTGTGAAAATGATGTAGAAGTAATATATCTTCATTTCAGCAAAGCGTTTGACAAAGTACACTGTGACATTCTGACATTCTAATTAGCAAATTGGTTAAGTGTAGGCTGGATGGCATGATAATTAAGTAGATACATAGCTGGGTTGAAAACTACTCAAAGAGGGCTCAGAACTGGAAGTAGTATCAAGTAGTATGTCATGGTTCAGTCTTGGGTCTTCTACTGTTCAATGCTTTTCTTAATGGCCTGGATGGAAGAGGTGAAGGGAATGTTTATCAGATCTGCAAAAATGGATAAAATAGCTGACATCTTAGGAGATAGAAAGATAGACCGTTCAGCTTAATATTGATAGCTCAGAGAAATGTAGGGAGAAAAATGGGATTGAAACAAAAGCATTTGTACTCACTAACGAGACGGGAAGGAAATTTACAGGTGCAGGATGGGGGATATTTGATTTGGTAATAATACTTAGAAAACAAATATTGGAACCACAGTTGACTACACACTGGATATGAATTGGCATAGTGGTGAGATTCAAATGCTTTAACAACTGGTTGTCTGCCCTAATGACCAGCTGAGTAGGCGGGGTTGGTGGTCATGTGTCTGGGTGGGTGTGGCCAGCTCAATGTCACTCACATCAACGGGCGCTTTGCCTTAGCTGTTACAATGTAATAAGGGTTAACTGGGAAGCAGCTTCAGTAAACAGGGCAATAAAGATTAGGCTAGAAACAACACCAGAAGGTTTCCTTCCTGCCTTCCTTATAGGATTAGCCCTGTAAAGTGGGAAAAAAAACAAAATGAGATTTCTTCCAACAACCGGTTCTCTGAACTGTTTAGAAAGTTAACAACCAATAGCAATAGCAATAGCAGTTAGACTTATATACCGCTTCATAGGGCTTTCAGCCCTCTCTAAGTGGTTTACAGAGTCAGCATATTGCCCCCAACAACAATCCGGGTTCTCATTTTACTCACCTCAGAAGGATGGAAGGCTGAGTCAACCCTGAGCCAGTGAGATTTGAACAGCTGAACTGCAGAACTGCAGTCAGCTGAAGTAGCCTGCAGTGTTGCATTTAACCACTGTGCCACCTCGGCTCTAGTTCTCCTAATAGCTTTGAACTGGCTGAATCCCACCACTGAATTGGCAGTATGATGCCACTTCAAAAAGAAAATGCAGTTTTGGTCTGAATGAATGACAGTATAATTTCCCAACCATGGAAAACAAAATAATGATGATGTTTTGTGATGGTCAAACATCAGTGTTAAGTACTGTGTCAACTACTAGGCACCACATTTTAAGGACTCAGAGAAATTGACAGGTTCAAAAAATTGTGCATTACCATGCCAGGGTGTGATGGAGCAAGTGAGTATAAAGAGAAGAAACTATAATTAACAAAACTTTTGTAGGTTACAGAGGTTCTCTGTGTGCAGTGCATTTCCTTGAGTATTTCATTACCACGTAAGATCCCAGAGTTCAAATCTGTAACAGAATTAGCCATAATAGCAGTTTTTAATTACCAGGAAGGCTTTTTACACAGAAGGAAGTCAAGACTTTCATTCCAGAGTGCAAGATGTGAAATAATCAATTCAAATTATAGGGTGGAAGATTCCAGTGCAATGTTAGAGAAAAATCTTCGTAACAAATCAAAGCAGTTTGAGAACAGAACCAGAAATGTAGTGATCTTCCCTTTAGTGGATAGGGAAATAATGACTTTGGATTCCTGCAGTTGAGTGGAGGTTCAGTTCAGCGGACAACGTGATCATGTTAAACTCAGTGATTCTATGAAAAGGTTGAACAACTTCCTCTTCTGTTTTGAACTATGAATAGAACCCTGCTCCTCCTATGTGTCTGGGTTCTGATAGGAGAATATGGCAATAAATCTTAGACCTCCAGATACTTAGCCCTGTTTTCATCAATTAACACTTAGCCATGACTCAGATTCTTTTTTAACCTTATTAGATGTTTATACTGCCCTTTATTACATTGTAAGTAAGCCAAGAAAATGAATATACCTAATGCATCTTCCTCCTCCTATTTTCCATAACAACAATTCTGCGAGGTGGGTTGGGTTGAGAGAGAATAACTGGTCCAGAGTCAACCAGTTGGCTTCCATGTCTAAGGTGGGACTAGAACTCACAGTCTCTATGCAGAGGTTACTAGGCAGCACCTCTGAGCTTGCATTTCTCTTTTATCTACCAACATTTGAAACATTAGGCTATTTCTTGAATCTTGTCTCTTTTTTATCTCTTGTATGCTTTTTATTTTCGGGATGCAGTGGCGCAGTGGCTAAGACACTGAGCTTGTCAAAGAGAAAGGTCAGCAGTTTGGTGGTTCAAATCCCTACAGCAGCGTAATGAAGTGAGTTCCTGCTACTTGTCCCAGCTTCTGCCAACCTAGCAGTTCGAAAGCATGAAAAAAATGCAAGTAGAAAAATAGGAACCACCTTAGGTGGGAAGGTAACAGCGTTACCTTCCTACAGTGTGCCTTCGGCATTGAGTCATGCCAGCCACGTGACCGCAGAGACATCTTTGGATAGTGCTGGCTCTTGGGCTTTGAAACAGAGATGAGCACCACCCGCTAGAGTCAGGAACAAGTAGCACATATGTTCCAGGGGAGCCTTTACCTTTATCTTATGCTTTTCATTGGATAGCAATCTTAAACAAGGCCTTCACAGATATGAAGCCGAGACACCTCCTTTACCGTTCTACAGAAGAATTATTGAGTCTGTCATCTGCACCTCTGTAGCTGTCTGGTTTGGTTCTGCAACCCAACAAGACAGACACAGACACAGAGGCTAATTAGAACTGCAGAATAAACAATTACTACCAACCTGCCTTCCACTGAGGACCTGTACACTGCACAAGACAAAAAGAGGGCCGTGAAAATATTTACAGACCCCCTTGCATCCTATAAATTGTTTAAACTCCTACCTTCAAAATGATGCTATAGAGCACTGCACACCAAGACAACTAGACACAAGAACAGTTTTTCCCTAAACATCATCCGTCTGCTAAACAAATGATTCCCTCACCACTGTCAAACTATTCACTAAGGTTGCATTACTATTACTATTAGTCTTCTCATTATTCCTATCACCTACCTCCTCCCACTTATGACTGCAGGACTGTAATTTTGTTGCTTGTATCCTTACAATTTATATTGATATTTATTGTTTCCTGATTGCTTATTTGTACCCTTTGACTATCATTAGATGTTGTACCTTACGATTCTTAACAAATGTATCTTGTCTTTTTAGGTACACTGAGAGCATATGTACCAAAGACAAATTCCTTGTGTGTCCAATCACACTTGGCCAATAAAGAATTCTATTCTATTCTATTCTATTCTATTCTATTCTATTCTATTCTATTCTATTCTATTCTATTCTGCAAGTAGGTTATGATCACCCAATCCAACACTAGTTACTGTGAATATGACAACCAGAGAATGTACGTGCAACATGAAAAATGCCCGGAGAATAAACCACTCTCCCTATTGAATTTTCACCAGCTATCATTTTCTATCCTTGAAAATGCACTCAGCTTCTGTTGTGACGGAAGCAAGACGGAGAGGATGCGCCATTCAGTGTAACCAGAACATTTGTGTCATTGATCTTTTTCATGCCAGTGGTTGTGAAGCCCCACACTTAGCACACTGTTGGATGCGGCACTACCTTTTTAATGGCCATCTGAGTGTTTCATCCATCACTAGGGACAGCTTTTTTGTCGGCACCAACCAGCTTTATTTATGAGGCCACATGGTTTGCTGAGATATCAGAGGTGGAGAATGGGGGAGAAAGTACATTATTAGATGTCAGAAGACCAGAAGTACATAACTGATGGGCATTATTTAAGCCCTGTCAATTTATAATATTAGCTTTCTTCTTTCTACCAATTAATCTCTCCCTTTCTAGAAGCCACTGAGCAGTTTTTGCTCCATAGAAACAAAGCCAACTCCACACAAGCAAAGTGACTGTCACTTGCAATGAGTGTAGTTTTGTTTGCAGAGAGATAAACTGCCAGGAGTGCATGACTTGGAGCCCATCTTGGCTACTGTTAAGTGCCTTGCTTTGAGGTTTATTTCAATGGGAAGTGGCATGAAAATGTTTCAAATTAATAAGAGAAAAAAGGACATGTTTTGCAATACAGAGCCAAGGGCAAAAAAAATGTTGCCTTGCCTATCAGTGGGATATGAAAGCACGTGACCAAGAAGAAAGAAAAAGAAATATGAGAGGCAGAAGGGAAATAAAGAAAGAGAGAACAAAACCAGAAATAATCCTTTGATTCTAATAGTCAAGAGAGAAGCCTTTTCTATGAAAAAGAGGTTGCCATCAGAACCAATCAGGGAGTAGATACTGGGTAAAAAAAGGTAAAGGTTTCCCTGTCCATTCATATCCAACTCTAGGGGCAGTGCACATCTCCATTTCTTGGCTGAGGGAGCTAGCATTTTCTGAAAACAATATCTGTGGTTGAGCAAGGCTATATGCCAAAGGTGCATGGAACACTGTTACCTTCCCACCAAAGTGGTACCTATTAATCTACTCACATTTGCAAGTTTTCGAACTGTTAGGTGGGCAGGAACTGGGGCAAGTAATGGGAAATCACCCCATTGTGTGGAGCTAGGGTCTCAATCCTGGGCTGTCACCTCTCCAATTGATAAGCTCAGTATCTTTAACCACTGAGCAATCATGCTCCAGATACTGGTACTATTCCAGTGGTGGGTATCACAATGTTTAACAACTGGTTCACCCAGAATTGAAAATGTGAGTGAGCGCACATGTGCACTTCGCTTGAAAACAAGGTGATTACATAGGACAGAATAGCTTCACACGCATGCCTTGTGCACATGCATGCTTCATTCAAAAATAAGGCAATTATTCCCCATTAGAAGTGCACATGTGTGTGTGTTCGAAAGCAAGGTGATTACATATGACAGGATAGCTTCTCACGGATGCCTTGCACACATGTGCCTTTTGCTCAAAAACAAGATGATTACATAGGACAGAATAGCTTCACACGCATGCCTTGTGCACATGCATGCTTCATTCAAAAATAAGGCAATTATTCCCCATTAGAAGTGCACATGTGTGTGTGTTCGAAAGCAAGGTGATTACATATGACAGGATAGCTTCTCACGGATGCCTTGCACACATGTGCCTTTTGCTCAAAAACAAGATGATTACATAGGACAGAATAGCTTTGCGCACATGTGTGCACTTTGTGCACATGCACATTGCATCAAACACGGCAATTAAATAGAACATGATAGCACTGGGGCAGGCGGGCGGGGCCAGCCACTGGTCATAAATACCGGTTCGCCCAAACAGCTCTGAACCAGCAGCAGCCCACCATTGTACCATTCCATTATTTGTATCATGCTCAGCTGTGATTGAACTAGTATTTCCAGAAGGTCGATGGCAAGGGTTCCTTGGAATTGTGGTTCAACCATATTGGAAGGGCCACCTGTGCCTAAGCTTCATTGTATTGCATCAAAACACTGTATTTCTGGTCTGTTTATACCAACTTGTTTGACAGCCTCTCCTACAAATGCCCAAGCTTGGGAGAGAAGAATCAACTCAAGGTCAGCGGAGATAAGAACATGTTGCCACTTTCCGTGCTGCAACTAACTTCTTTTCGAAATCCATAGATGCTTAAGAATCTGCTTTTTGCTTTGCGAGAACAGTTTTCAGAGGATTAAAAAAAAGAAGTACAGAAAACTTTGGCCGGTGTTCACAGGGTCAGTCCAGGAGTGAATAATCCCTCAGTGGATTTATTTTTCCTTAGAGTAGACAAAAAAATAGCTGAGCTTTATTACTGTTAAGTCTTCATCTTGCCATACTTTCCTCTAGAAGCATTCCTCCCTATTAGATTTGCTCTCTAAGAAGTTCACAGTGGAATTTTTTAACTTCTCTACTCTTTTTCATTGTGTGATACCATTTGGTATAAAAAGGTGTATTTATTTTCCTCATTAATTCAGTAGACCTTCTATCTGCCAAATATTTATCTGCCTTCCCAGCCATTAGATCAGTGTTTTTCAACCTTGGTAAGTTTAAGATGTGTGGATTTTAACTCCCAGAATTTCTCCAGGCAGCATGCTGGCTAAGGAATTCTGGGAGTTGAAGTCTGCAACTCTTAAGTGGTCGAGGATGAGAAATACTGTTTTAGATAACTCTATTTGCATGATTTGGCTGGGGAATTCTGAGAGTTGAAATCCACACTGTGTTCATGGCTGGAAATGTATAGAGTTTCTACCTTATACCAGGTATGGCAGAGAATGTTCTCAGTTGCAAGCAAAACTTGCACAGGCTGAAGAAGCACTGGTGGATTTAGATGAATGAAGGTCATCATATGTCATCTCATTTCTTAGCATTATACTTGAATGGTTGATAACCATAAGCAAATATTGATTGTCATTTCTCTCCAACAGAACAGCATGAGGGTCCTTGCCAAATGGCCCATGAAACACTATCCAAGGTAGTGACCGAAAATACTCCTGGTATTGTGACCATGTACTGTATACAAATTGGGGTTTTATTTTGAAAGATATGTTTCTTTCTTGAAAGGAAAGCTCATACCCTTTAACAGCAGTCTCCAATACTCATCAAGATAGTAGTCAGTTGCAGAGAGGAGAAAAATAATCTAGGTGCATGCTGGGTTTTTCCCCTCAACTTTCATCAGTATTCCAAAGTTTCATGAAAAATCAATATGAATGTGTCAAACAACTCTAAAGAATACCAGCAAACCATTGTTTTGGAGTTAATGAGCAACAAAAAGCCACAATACTTTAGATTAATTTTAAAACAATTCAGAGTCTATATCGGTCCTCAAGAAGAATGTATGCACTTCTTAAACATAATTTGGACCTGATATGTGAATTGTTCAGAAAGTTCTCAAGCTAGTATCATCACTTGAAAAAGCTTGGCATTCAGACAAATCAGTTGTCAACAAGCACATAGGGATAAACAACAATTACAGACCATTCAAACACAATAATAAAAAAGCTACAAAGCAAAAAATAAGACTAGAACACCTCCTCACCAGCAATGAACACTAGGATTAAAACCAACCAAACAAACAAACAAACTATAAGCAGTTCAATCAAGGAATTACCACAGAGAAAACACCCTCAATCAACATTGACAGTAAGCTACTTTATATTATACTGTATACTCTCTTCTAGTACTGAAAGTGTTATCTAATTGGTTAAGGAAATGTCTGCAGGCAAACAGCCAAGCTCAGAGGGCATCAAGGACTCCACTTGAAAAAGTTTTTGGTGTTCCTAAATGGATAGTTGATTTTTATTTCTAATTAAAAGTTGTATTAAAATAGACAATCTGGATAACTTGCAGGCAATTTGGAATAGGTTAAAATAGCATATTTTAATTAAGGATGTAGCAGCCCAATGGCTCATTTAGTTAGGATACTCACTTGACAAGTGAAGCACAAGCAAGCTATATTCAAGTCCCGAGTGCTATCATGGGGCAGGATGAGCTTCTGTCCTTCGCTCAAGTTCCTTCCATGGACATGAAAGGAACCACCAACTAGATGTCCCCTGGACAATGGTGATGTCACCAGCTGAATCTTTCAACCTGGAGGCATCTCAGTGCCTCTGACATGAGTGTGGTGTGATTAAAGAATTGGAATCTTAAATAATTTTAAATTAAGATTGGATGATTTTAGGATGAGGGTTGTCTATAACTGTCTGTCTGGCTGTCAGCAACAAACATGCTTAACATTCCTTTCTCCTATTTTCCACAACTATGTGAGTTTAGAAGTGAGAACTACAACTTTTATTTTGAACAGTCAGTCCAACCAGACAATTTAGAACAACAAATTTATGCAGTCCACAACCTGAGGCTGAATTTATATCATCGATCTCATGACTCTAACATGCAGTTAATTTCTGAGTTTCTTTCTTCTTCCCCATTACTTGGTTTTTGTAACAACTTGCCTAATGGAAAGATTTTGGGAAACTTTGAAATTTCTTTCATTCACTCAGCACAAACACTGAGCAATGCTATAACAGGTTTGAGGAATGTATGGTTTACCATATTTTGAAATACTCAACAGTTCTCTTACTAGATTGTTGAATGTGGGCCATCACACTTAGCCATTATTTATTTAAGTACATCACATTAGAGTAATGATGTTTCATTTGCATTTTGTATAAATCCATCTTTTAATGTCACTCTGATTGGTCTTAAATGTAACATGAATGCTTTGTTTTCCATAAGCATTTCCTTTTCCAGTTGCTTGTTGAGCACTATCTACATGTTGATACGTTACAAATTTTCAGTGTACTACCTACAAAATAATTATTTCTTTGTTGTCCTATATTTCCTTTCTCTAATCTGGTGCCCTCTTTGTCAAACCAGCCAAGACTTTCAGAGAGCCCAATTTGGCACTCTCTCTTAGTTATATAAGCAGTCCAGGTGTACATACTGTCAAGGAGCATTTTAGGAACATTCGTTTTTGTAGTCCCAGATCAACAATTCATACTTTTACATTTTCAATTTAAATTCCTAAGGCAATATCCCAACAAAAACATTCTAAAACAATTCAGTAACTTCTAACTAAAACATGGTGAAACATTGAAACAACAGTGGCAGTCTAAATAATAAAGTTCCAGAGAAAATAGCAGGTAGCATTTAGCTTTTGCAAAAATTCTCCTGAGGCCAAACTAAACTATTATGATTAGGAAAGAAAAGAAAAACTTGGCCTGCATCGCAAATTTAATAAAGATGTCAGGCAGGTTTCTGACAAAAAAGTGTTCCACAAAACATATAAACCTGCTGAGTAATGAACTCTAAATTATCTAATATAGGTCAGGATGCTAGAGATAAAGAAACATGGCATCGCTTCTGAAAAGGTCCTGAGCAAACTAAGAATTTCTCTTAGGTATGTAAGCTTGTTTGTTAGCAGTAAAAGGAAAGTAGGCTGCCAAAGAACCATCAAAGTGGAGACTATCCAGAACATAGAACAACACAAAGAAGCAATGCAAGATTGGAAGACATGGAGAGACCTGGCCCATAGAATCATAAGAGTATGATATGTATAAATGGACAGTATCATCACCATCATTGTCGTCCATTAATTTAAATCAGGAGTGAACAACCTTGGCAACTTTAAGACTTGTGGACTTTAGCTGTGAGAATTCCCCGGCTAGTATGGATTGGATAAAGGTAAAGGTTCCCCTCATACATATGTGCTAGTTGTTCCCGACTCTAGGAGGCAGTGCTCATCTCCATTTCAAAGTCGAAGAGCCAGCACTGTCCGAAGACGTCTCCTTGGTCATGTGACTGGCATGACTAAATGCCAAAGGTGCATGGAACACTGTTACCTTCCCACCAAAGGTGGTTCCTATTTTTCTACTTGCATTTTTACATGCTTTTGAACTGCTAGGTTGGCAGAAACTGGGACAAGTAGTGGGAGTTCACTCCGTTATGCAGTGCTAGGTATTCGAACTGCCGAACTGCTGACCTTTCTGATCTCTCATCTATTGCAACACTAATCTCCCACTCTCTCTTGAGCTGTGGTGGTGCTGTGATTACAACACAGTTGCGCAGACTAACTCTGCATTCTACCTCCAGGAGTTCAGTCGTGAGGGGCTCAAGGTTGACTCAGCCTTCCATCCTTCTGAGGTCTGTAAAATGAGGTCCCAGATTGTTAGAGGCAATACGCTGACTCTTAAGCCACTTAGAGAGTGCTGTAAAGCACTGTGAAGCAGCATATAAGTCTAAGTGCTATTGCTATTCTTCAAAAATCATCGATTGATATATCCAAATTGAACCAGTGCCTGACTGCTGTAAAGCACTGTGAAGCAGCATATAAGTCTAAGTGCTATTGCTATTCTTCAAAAATCATCGATTGATATATCCAAATTGAACCAGTGCCTGACTTAATAAACAACACCCTTTGACTGATCATGCAAGTCCTTTGTCAATTGATCAATCAGTATCTGATTACATTTGCATGAAACCAATATAGTTTGATATTTTATGACATTTCTTCCTTATTAAAAATGGAAGCCTGCACTTTGTAGCAAGCATCTTCATGGGAAAAGCAATACACTCTTGGCTGAGAGAATGGGGGTGTCTCTTTCAAAAACGATACCTCTTTCCACAGGCAGTCCTTTGCGGGTTGGATTTTATTCTTCAAAAATCAGATTTAGAGGGGCAGCTTTATATGCAGTCCCATTTTTCATAAGCCATTCATCTAATTCAGGGATCAGTATGCCTTTCAGGTACTGGATACTCTTGCTGCTTTGTACAACGTTGCCAGGCAACCTCAACAAAATCTCATGTGATCTCATGTGAAAAGAGATTTTGTGAGTTTCTTGCAAGGTTTTCTTTCTCGAAATGGAGATCAGCTGGTGCTTGATGCATGCATAATGACTCTTCCTCAATCAGACTGATTAAATACTGAACATTCCTTTTTATCATTTATAGAAATAAGGAAAAGTAGTTCCCTGCTATATTTGAATTGCTGCTGCAAAAGCAAAAGCTTTTACCTTCCCTCCTTTCTCTTGGGATCCTATCCATCACCCTACTTTGTCTTTGTGCACCTCTGAGTCACTTGCTAAGATACCTAAGACCAAGCTAAGTCCAAAATGCTAGAGAATAGCAATAGCAATAGCAGTTAGACTTATATACCGCTTCATAGGGCTTTCAGCCCTCTCTAAGCAGTTTACAGAGTCAGCATATTGCCCCGAACAACAATCCGGGTCCTCATTTCACCCACCTCGGAAGGATGGAAGGCTGAGTCAACCTTGAGCCGGTGAGATTTGAACCGCTGAACTGCAGGTGAAGTCAGTCAGCTGAAGTACTGCACTCTAACCACTGCGCCACCTCGGCTCTTCATAATTCCTGGAAGATTGGTGCTCAGACAAATCAGCCATCAGCAGATACACAGAGATAAACAATATTCCTACCAGTCAAAAGAGACAATCAAAAGATCAAAATGCCTCAGCAATTAACATCCAAATAAGCAGAGATTAACACAGTGATAGGATATGACCGGTACGCCCCGGTACAGGTGTACCGGTGCCTGCTGGGAGCACCAGGTACCGTTCCGGTACTGTGCTCTGGAGGCCCGCCCTCCCGCCCTCCTTACCTGTATTTGAGCCAATTGGGGCTTTTGTGCATGTGCATGAAGAGTACGGCGCCTGCACAACGCTCTGCTGAGCAGCTGGAGCGTTACAGAGCATCATGGGTGGTAAGTACGTATGTGGGAACTGCACACGTTCTGTGCATGTGCATGTGGTGGATGCCGGGCCCCGTTGCGGTGTACCCATTGCAAGGAGATCCAGAACCCACCATTGGATTAACACCAGCGGTGGAATTCAGCCGGTTCAGACCTGTTTGGCCATACCAGTAGTTCCAGTGAGCAGTTGGTCCTGCTGACCCACCCCTGCTCTTTCCTATCCTCCATTTCCCTGGTTTTTTTAGCTAAGGTGATTCATGTGGCACAACAGATTGCTCACTGTTTTACTCACTGGCACTGACATAGAAGGTAAGTTTTTAAGCTTAAAATGGGTGTTTTTTTAATGCTGCATGTGTGTGCAAAGCACGTGTTAGGTGTGTACACAAGCAAAGCATGTATTCCCGCACTAACGGAACCGTTTGTTTAATCAGTTGCATCCCACCACTGATTAACCTCAAGATTAACAGTAGACCAACAACCAAGTTGTAAACAGCAACCCAATCAAGGAAATAGCAACTCAGAAAAACAGTGAACAACAGACCTAAACAAGGGACCACCTAGAACACACCCACCAAAACTAACAGAGCAAGCCACTAGGATATATCAGAGAATAACCCCTATCCCCTTTACACTGATGACGTTATCAAGACAGGTAGTGAAACATCTGCAAGAAACAACTACCGTATTTTTGGAGTATAAGATGCACCTTCCCCCCTAAAAGAGCATGGAAATGTTGGTGCATCTTATACACAGAATACAACCATTTTTGGCCTCCCAAAGCCCTACCCCTGCATCCTATTTTTGTGAAAAATGGGCCGTTTTTCATCCAAACAGGGGTGTTTTTGCCTTCATCCACCCTCCAGAAGCACTCTGCAGGCTTCAGAAGGGCTGGGGGAAGGGAAAAATGCCCCATTTTGTTGAAAAACGGGGGTGTTTTTGACTTACCACAGCCCTGCTGAAGCCTGCAGAGTGCTCCTGGGGCCAGGGAAGACAAAAACTTTTTTTTCTTACTTACCTCTTTGAAATCTTGGTGCGTCTTATACACCAGTGCATCTTATAGACCGAAAAATACAGTAAGCTCAAAGACTACCAAGGAACCCACAGTTCAACCCTGAACTACAAATATTTTCTTCTGTTGGTATCCCCTGCTCTCACTCAGACGGGGTGCTTTTGCTAAGAATTGCAATACGCAGCAGATGGGAAAGATATTCTTTCCTTGGACATCTCAGCCCCCTCTTTCCTTCATTTGAGAGGGAAAAGAAACAGGGAAGTGAAACATTAATATCTCTCAATTACTTCTATCAACACCAGGCAACCAGGTTCTGTGATTAATTCATTTGCAACTGTTTATGGAACACAACAGATTGTAATACAAAAACCCCTGTCTCAGATTGCGCTTGAAAGAGCCCTAATCCCCTTTTCTAATTCAATTACTTTGTAACACTTGAGTCAAATGGGTGTTCCGGCTCTGGACCGAGCAGTGAAAATACCTGTGCCGGGAGCAAGATGTTCATAAAATTCTATTTCTATATCATGTTTGCATGAACATTCCTGTGCCAGGCCCATTAAATTGCCTCACTCCATCAAATTACCTGCTAATCAGAAACACTTCATGCTACAATAAGCCAGCAGAACAGAGCTGATGTTAATGGAGTCTTTTTGAGCAATGCAAACATGATTCGGAAAGGGGGGAGGGACGAAGCGGGTGGAATGAGAAGCCAACCAGATGTAGCTCCTCTTTGATCGGGAGGTAGGGATTTCCTCCAGAACAACACCGAGGGCTTCATAAAAATGCTTACCTTTTTCCATAGCTTGTTAGTTCATCAGCATGAAAAAGCAAGTGTTCAGGCTCCCCCCCCCCAGTTCTTGAAGTACTGTTGGTTTAAGTCAGGGGTCAGCAATCTGCGGCTCTGGAGCCACATGTGGCTCTTTCATCCCTCTGCTGTGGCTCCCTGATGCTAAAAATATCTGTCACAACAGCCAATGTGCAACACCCGTCAGCACACAATTTATTGAGCTTTTCGACCCCTTGTAGGCCAACCATGGATAAATCCAAGAAAAGAAAAGTTTCAGAAGAAAACAGAACCTTTAATTCAAATACATATGCTGGCTTTGGGGGCACTCAGGAAATAATCAGGCACCGGAAGGATTTTGTGGCTCCCGGTGTTTTCTTTTGTGTGGGAAATGGGTCCAAATGGCTCTTTGAGTGTTTAAGGTTGCAGACCCCTGGCTTAAGTCAAAAACACTGGTGTTCTTTTACATGTGGTTCAATAAAATGATTATCTCGTTACAGGTAATGCTGGACTTACAACAGCTTGTTTCGTAACCACTTGAAGTTACAACACTGAAAGAAGTGTCTTACAACTATTTTTCACACTGACAACCAGGGGTGGGCTTCAAAATTTTTAGCAAGGGCTTCTCTGCCCATTGCTGGTTGGCCATGGCCATGGTGGGCATGGCCTAGTTGGCCTCCTGCACCATGACAGGGGGGCATTTTTGCCCTCCCCGAGCCTCCGTATGCACCCTGCACTTACCTGCATCCAAAATGGGCCACATGGGGACTCCTGAGAGAGGCGTGGTAGGGTGGGGCCAGGCAAGAGTAGGATTTGGGGGTTCTCCAAACTGCAAAAAATCTTAACTAGAGGTTCTCCCGCACCCCTGCGAACCCCCAGCAGCCCACTCCTGCTTACAACCGTTGTAGCATCCTCATAGTCACATGATTAAAATTCAGATGCTTGGCAACTAACTCATATTTGTGATGATTGAAGTATCCAGGGGTCATGGGATCACCTTTTGTTACCTTCTGACAAACACAAGAGGAAGCCAGATTCGCTTAAAAACCATGTTACTAACTTAGCAACTTCAGTGATTCATTTAAAACGATGGCAGAAAAGGTGGTGAAATGGGATAAAATTCACCAAACAACTATCTGTTTCAACTTCTAACCTCAAAATGACACTATAGGGCACTGCATGTCAGAACAACTAGACACAAGGACAGTTTTTCCCCCATGCCATCACTCTGCTAAACAATTAATTCCCACAAGACTATCTAAAAAGGCAATATTACCATCATTATTCTTATCTTCCCTATTACCTACATCCTTATCTTCTTATGACTATAACTTTGATCCTTGTATCTTATGATTTATTTTGTTTACTTAGTATCTTAGTATGGTTTATGTTGTTTGCTTATTTAGTATCCATGATTATCATTGTTGTAGCTAATGTTTTATGATGAATGTATTTTACAATGTCTATGATAATGATCTATCATATTGTTGTATGTACACTGAGAGCTTATGCACTGGAGGCAAAAACTTGTGTGTCTCATTACACTTGGCCAATAAAGAATTCTAATTCGACTTCTAATTCTTGCCTAGCAAGTGAAATTTTGAGCTCAATTGTGGTCGTAAGTTGAGGACTTCCTGTATTAGGCCTGCTCAATGATGCTGTTGTGAATTGGAATACCTTGACAAAAAAAATATAATCCAAGTATGAAATGTTGACAAAGTCATCTGAACTTTTTGAACAAAGTTCACAGGTAAACAAACCTGTTCACACTCAAAAAGAAAAACAACAACACTAGAAAGTTGCTGAGTTTGAATTTACCTTTGATGGAGTTGACTTTCATCGACTTTACCATGGAAACAATATACTTTGTTATTTTTCATTGATTGCTCTTTTTTATATTGTGATGACCAGAACTGACTTATTTTAAATCAAATACTAGAAATGTCTTCATTTAATTCCTCAGTGGTAACAATATTTACCAATAGAATCTAGTGGATTTTTTTATGAATCAATGAAGTCTCACTATCACCCCTATCCTCATCCCTTAACAAGTCTTATCTCTCTTGTTCACTTCAGTACCTACTTTTGCTGTCTTCCTCTTCCATAGTTGTATAATACAGCAACCAGATGCAAAAATCTATGAAACCTGTTCTAGTATCACCTATGTCTCTTACCCTGTCCTCACTCTTGAATTACTGTATACAGGAACTGATTACCTAAGCTGGTGGACATTATAGTTTTCCAGGGTATAAAGTTATACATTGTTTAAATACTTTACAGTGGATATAAAGATATTCAAGGACTGATAAAAACTTTCAATAGCCAGATATGGAATTTTAAAGTGAGGTAGGAACCATGTAATCATAGTTCATTATAAGAATCTAAAGTAAAGATGAGTAAAAGACATCTAACAAAGAGGACCCCTTTGGGTAACTGGCTCACCAACTGTGCTTCCCATTAACAAGTTTTTTAAAAAAATAAAAGCAAAAAGAATCTCATGTCCTCTAATCTAAGACCATTAGATAAGGAGAAGAAAGCATACCCAGTTCCTTTAATCTTTCTCATTGTCCTTCTTTAAAACTTTTCCAATGTCTCTTAAAATGGGAGATAGAAAATATTATAGAGTACATGAAGCAGAGATGAATGCAAAACAGAATTGAGCTATTCCTTCTCAGCGCATCATCAAAAAGTTAGCTTTCCAAAAAGCATTTTGGGAAATGAAATTACATGTTGTGTTGACTCCTCTAGAGGCTTCCCCAGATACCTCTCTAGATGTCAACTTGGAGGAGGATGAACCAGTTCCAGGCATATCAGGAAGGGATTCGGTCAGTGGCTCCCAGTAGCCATCTAAAAGGGATTTTCTGAATCACAACTGCAGCAGGGCAGCCCTGAGGCATCAGGTGGGGAAAGCATTAAGCTCCAGCTACACTGTGATGAGGAAGAGGAACTGCCTTCTGCAACTGATCCAAGAACGTGTAGGGCAGAGAAAAGGCAGGAGCAGAGAAGGTCAGCCAGATAACTCGTGCGGGGAAAACCTCACGCTTCTTGATGGGCTGCACCAGAAGATGGCTATTTAGCACAGCAGACAGATAGAGATAATGCTGGGAACAACATGTTTGTTTCCTAGCTGTGTGTTTTCTAGTCATTGTGATTCTTGTCATGCTTTGGAAGGACCCCGTACCTTGACTTGGATTGTGTCTTATGAACTTTGGACTTTTCTTGCCTTGTGAAGTCTCTTGTATTGTGGATTTAATTTTGCCTGGTTGTTTTATTTTGATTGGAAAGCTTTCAAGTGCCTTGTGGACTTATTGCCCATTTCTCTGTGGACTAGCATTGGTCTACTTGTGGCTGGACTTAATTGGGACAGTTCTGGGTTTTTGGTGAAGGGAGTTGCTTGGGATTATTAATAAGCCCACTAAACCATTATTATGTGTGTGGGTAAGTGGGACAGCACACATGTGTGCTATCGGCCACATGTTGCCACTCCTGATCAAGAGTCAGACATTGTAATGGTATCTGGGAATGACCTTGGGAGACAGGAGGAAGAGCATGAGACTTGCCAACCAGCATATACAAGATATTCCAGGCTACAGAAGGATCGGGAACAGGAAATATTTCAGAAGGGACCTTCACTAGTTTTCCAGAGAGTAAAGGAAAAGGGCAGAAATACCACTTGTCTTGCAAGATTCTGTTAATGTAGCCTTACAATAAAGATACAGGTAGCATTCCTAGTTGTGCTTCTTGTCTAGACTATCTTGCAAGGCTAACACTTACAGTGAAAATCTATTTTTCATGACTATATGCAACATATTTGCAAGTAGGAAGTGGATGGGATGTCATTAGCTTTGGTGGGGAAACTGAGCAGGACAATGCAAACATTGGATGTAAACAGTTCAAGGAACCACACTGAAACATTATTTCATAAAGTGTAGGTTGTGGTATGCAGATTCTGCCTAATATGAAAGTAGAGAAGGGATGAGATGGGGAAAAATGCCATGAGCTCTGTGTACATCAGCTAAACTCTAACTAAACAATTGCTTTGCTTTTGAAAAGTCAATCCAATTCAATTTGGCAATTATAATTGGTTCAGAAAAACTAATCCTATTCAATTCTGGCATCCTAATCAAATTGGGCCGATTCAGATTTCCAAATCAATTCAGGAAACATTGTTTCTGCATGAGCAGAAGTGCTCAAATCGATTTTGAGGCATCCAGTTCAATTCAGTGATTCAAAGTGGCTTCCCCATTCAATCTGAAAGGTCAATTAAATTGAGAGATTTGACTAAATTGCTTTTCAAAGCAAAGATCCCAGGCAAATAATGTAGTTACACAATTCTCAAGCAACACTACTCAAGCATCTCTTGGGATCGGTGTAGACAAAGAGATATCATGCCCAGTGCACAAGGACTTGCAGTTGACCCCTAATTCATCCAAGGGGATGACCATAGCAACCATCTAACCCCTAAAAAAATGGTCCTCTCATTTTCAAGCAAAATACACTCAAAGAGTAGTTTTTCCATAGCTTATTACAATTTCAAACCCTGGAAACTAAAGCTTTAAAATGGCCAAGTTTTCTTTAAGCCCAAAATCTGTGTCAATTAAAATACAGAAAGAGAACACCTGGGCCAGGAGCCAGGTTTTTTTTTCCCCTTGCAGTTGGATTTTCATGTTTTCCAGAGAGCATCCTTTAATACCAGGCTGAGAAATTCAAAAATCTTTTTCCTTCTCATTCACAGATGTGATAAAAGGGAAGTTGCTTTTAGAAATGGATTCAAACGGAAAAGCATGCCTACCCTTAGTAGTGCTTGAGTGTTCCTAATGTGTTAATATTATCTTACATCGGGAAAGAGGGGAGATTCTGGGAGAAGATAGTTGACGGAGAGGAGTTAGCAAATTGGCTACTAGAGATAGTTGATAAAGGGAAGTGATAAGCATAAATTACCGTTGGGTTAGGGCAAATTTTCAGAGTTTCCTGTGAAAGAAAGAAGAGCTGGAATAGTTTAGAACATGGCTACTATTTAAGAGACGATATTAATTTATACTTTTGTTGTAGTGTGTGAGGTTTGTTTTCCTTTTATATTTGTTTTATTTGTTCTGACATTGGAATTCACTTTGTTGCATGTTGGAACAGTCTACTTCAGTCTTTGTCAACCTCATCAACTGTGAGATATCTTGACTTCAAACCACAGAATTCCCCAGCCAGCATGGAAGGCTGGGAGTTGAAGTCCAGACATATTGAAGATATTGAGGTTAAGAAACTTTGGTCTACCCATTGGGGAGGAGTGATTTGAAAGGTATACCCCAGTAAGTTCTAGCCACAAGATTGCCCAAATGGGGTCAAAATTAGCAGAATGGTTGATGCAGGGTTAAGAATGAAACCTTTCCTCTTTTTATGAGGAATACCACTTCATCCTGGAAAATGTCTTTCCATGTGGCTGATTATAATCAATACCAACTTGATAGCATGTAATCAATTAAACAACATCATAGCCTGTACTAAAGGATCAGGGCTTTGACTCTGATGCTAGATCTGCCACCTTTCAGATTTTGATTTCCCCCTCCTGCCAATCTAAGATGCTAAATCACAATGAGAGATTTAGTGGCATTTAAATTGTCTCCTCAAATGCAAATTGGGTGGACTCATATACAGTATCTTTGCTTCATTTAAATTTAGACTTTCCGATATGAAGTATTTATTTTTTGCTTTCATGTTGTAGGAAGAAATAACCAGGTCCTGGTCCAAGCTGGGAGAAAGGCACTGGAGACAAAATGGAGGCTGGAGGCTGATTGGAAAGAAGGCCCCATTTATTGATGAACAGAAGCACGTGTTTGTGATTCTGGTGCAGCTGATGACATGGAGTTGAGAGTGGGGGGTATTTATACCTTCTCTTGGACTTTGCACTTGAACTTCCTGTTCCTGCGCAAGAAAATGTATTCTATTGACTGTTGTCAGACTCCCATGAGGCCATGTACAAATTCTAGGAGTTTGTCTGAGCTAGGTTTGGTTGAGGTTTGACTGATGCAATGAAGGGACCTGTTGGGCAATTCCTATTGTGGATGAGGGATAACCCTAGCTTTGTTCAGACCTTGCTGCAGGGTGTAATGGATTACCCAACCTGCATTTCTAAAAGCAGGCCTCAGCTTAGTATCTGCTTGGGGGCAGGGAGCTGAGGCTCTGAGTTTTTGTCTCCCTTAAGATTTTTATTTCTCTTATAGGGAAAATATTTTATCCTTCCTTTTTTTAATATTTCTCCAAAAAAAAATCATTCTTCTAGGAAAAGGGTGGTTGCTAACTTTCTACAATGTGTTAAAAATGTATGCTGCTGCTGGAAATAGCTCTTTCAGGCACATAATACATGGCTACCAAGGGTCATGTCTCTTATACGTTTGAAGAAAGGATTCCTGGACAAAACCTGTCATTTTCATTTCTTGCAGCAGCATCTAGGATATCAAGTAAAAAAGTAGAACTATTCTTGTAAGAGACAGAGAGATGGTAGAAATGAATTACTTACAATAACTTTTAGTTTGCAGATTGAAAGCTGCAACCGTTTAGCTATATTCCCAATACATGTTTAACCTGTATTATGATGTAATCCATTTACTGAGTTCTCCAAAAACATTGCACCAGAAACTAAACAAAACATCTGACAATATGTTATAACTTAACACTATATATGTGTGTGTGTGTGTGTGTGTGTGTGTGTGTGTGTGTCTGTGTCTGTGTCTGTGTGTCTCTGTGTCTGTGTGTCTGTCTCTGTGTGTCTGTGTCTATATCTATATCTATCTATATCCAACTTCCTCCTAAGTATTAAAAATAGTGCTGGAACAGTGTGGCAAGACGCTGTAAAGGAGGGGCACAGGAAGCCAGGCGTGGGTGTAAGATAGAACAGAGGTGAAACAGCTGATAGCTTAAGACATTATAAGAACTTCTCTTTTTGTATTTTTCCTATGTACTTCTCTGTTTGTAACATTCCAAAATGAACTTCTCCTTTTCGAAATGTCATGTTTGTCTCATGTATGGAAATGCCTTGAGAATGCACAGTGTTCCACACGGCATAAAAGTAGCATCCTGGGCAGAGCCCAGGCAGTTCAGATTGTGGTGTGTTAGCACGCTGAACTCGATGCATCAATAAACCTGTTTCTCTCGCACCTTCATGGTCTCGAGTCCTGGTCTTTCGTAAGTAGATTGCAAACCTCAATCTGCTGCAACAATAGGATCTTCAAACATCCGTTTAAAGTACTGACAAAAACCCTGGAAGTCGTCCAACAAAGGGCTCGGCTGAGTTAACAAGGGGGTAGCCCAATGGGCAGCTGTGCCTGAGAGCAAACTGATAATAACTCCCACCTTCGTCTGGTCAGTGGGAAAGTCCTCCGCTCTCAAACTCAGGAACAGCTGGCATAGTCCCAGAAATGCGGAAAACATGGCCTGACTCCCATTATATTTATCTGGCATGGCTACTGGGCACTTCCTCCTTGGCTGGGGGGGGGGGGTTTGCAGCTCTCTGCAGCTGTGCAATTTGGTCCGCCAATAACGCTATCTGTTGGGCCATTTGCCTATTTTCAGCAATTAATTGCTCCATAATTAATCAAATGGAGGCTTTTTTGGCAGAAGTCAATCTGTTCTGACCCCCTTCTTCACTCGTTCACAGACGACAGTTAGACAGACTTAAAAGGAAATTGAATTGAATTGAATTGATTTTATTTGTAGGCCGCCCTTTTCCCTGAGGGGACTCAGGGCGGCTCACAGAAACCAGGGAGAGGGGAATACAATACAATACAGTACTAAGACAACAACACATAATAAAAATGATACACAACATGCATACAACATTCGGGCGGGGTAATGGTCCTTATCCCCAGGCCTGACGGGCGAGCCAGTTCTTCAAGGCTGTGCGGAAGGCCTGGACGGTGGAGAGGGTACGAATCTCTACGGGGAGCTCGTTCCAAAGGGTCGGGGCCGCTACTGAGAAGGCCCTCCTCCTTGTGAAATAACTTTATCAGACCTGGCTCACGCTGGCTGCAAGCCCAAAATAAACATAGATAAAGTCTCTGGCAACAAGGGTTACGCAGCAGAATGCAGAAACAAAACTCTTACAGCACCAGGTTTTCAGGAAGCAAAATCACTTATCCAAGTGTCTCACAAACTCAAACAGGAATGGAACTGAATTCTCCATAAACGAATGACAAACCACGAACGAACGAGTGAACTTTGACTTCTGCAACCAGGGCGTGGCACCATCAGTCCTTTTATCTCCAGAAGACCACACTAACGAGCCCCAGCTGCATTGTTATTCCTGCATCCCGACTCAACTCACAGCAAACTTCTGCTGAGTCACAACAGATATCTAATCTCACCGGCTCAAGGTTGACTCAGCCTTCCATCCTTCTGAGGTGGGTGAAATGAGGACCCAGACTGTGGGGGTGATATGCTGACTCTGTAAACCGCTTAGAGAGGGCTGAAAGCCCTATGAAGCGGTATATAAGTCTAACTGCTATTGCTATTGCTATATAGATATAGATATAGATATAGATATAGATATAGATATAGATATAGATATAGATATAGATATAGATATAGATATAGATATAGATATAGATATAGATATAGATATAGATATAGATATAGATATAGATATAGATATAGATATAGATATAGATATAGATATAGATACACACACACATACACATACATACACACACACACAGGTGTGCCATCATCCCAGGTCAGATCTCCATGGTGTTTCTTTTGTGATTTTGTGCTTCCCTGCAAATGATGGAACAGGAGCTCACGAAAGAAAAAAGATCTTACCTCTTGCCACTCTGCCAGTGTTGGGATGTCCCGCCTTCCACTGGCCAGCTGGTCTTTGGGACACTGCTGTGCATGCGTGTGCATGTCCACACATGTGCATGTTTGCACATGCAATTGCGCAGATACCTTTCAGTTTGGGCTTGTGTGCATGTGCAGTTTGGGCACTCGATGTCTAAAAGGTTCGCCATCACTGCACTAGGTCTTTTTCTACCCGATCAAGTATAATAAAAGCGCTGTACAAGGTACAGTTATATACTTGCATATATATTTGTTGTTAGATTTGCGTATTCTGTTCTTTTCCTTTAAACAAGTATGGTCAGTGAATAGGCCCTTATCTACATGCATATCTTCTCTCCACCTATTTTGTACTCTTAGCACCCAAGATCATGTTGCTTAAACTTGGCAGCAAACTGTAAAGTCAAGGGGGACAAGGGAAGGCAAATGAGGAAACATACTGCAACATTATGATGTAATAGGACAGACTAAGAAACAGGCTCTGTGCAAACCTCACTTATTTTTATTAGAGCAGAAGTAGTAACAGAGTTCTGCAAGTTTGAATGTGCCACTCTTCTTCCCTCTTTTATCTTTATGAAACTTGGGCTGGGTGGGCTGTCTAAGATATTTTTGCAATTACTTCTTGGGGTCTGGTTCAGTTTCATTTACATGATTGTTCCCTTGGTAAATAATCTTTTGATCATCTGTCCTTCAAGGCTATCTTCTTTATGCACTACTTCTACCCCTTACATACATGCATGCAACATCACAGTGGAGGTGTGAGAGTGTGGGACTTACGTTGTGACACCACAATGCAGCTTTTGTCATGTTGGTGTCGCTGTGGTTCGCTACAGATGCCTGCAGTGGTGCATCTCAGTGCAAAAGTGTTCCCTGACTTTATTTAAATGCTACTGGAGGATGTTGAGTATCTCTCATTCAGAGAAACTGGCTTTTACGACCCATAAAAATGCCTTCTGTGAAACAGATGGATGATCTAAATTTGATAAATAAAATAAATTTTGAAAGATCAGGAAACATGTTTTGGCATCTGATCTGATCTAGTTTCACTTCAACTCCTCCTCCTCCTCAAAGTTCAGGACCAATGCCATAAAGCACAAGGGAAAACGAAAAGACATTTAGCTCTGTTCTTGTCAGTTCTTCCATGTCTCCACGGAGATGTGCATTTAGGAGAAGCTGGATTTCATGCTTGCTAGTTCCATTTAAAAGTCCTGGAAAAGCTGTAACAATCCCATCCCTTCCATTGGGCCAAGACCACAATGACAGAACTAATTTGGATGGCTGTCAATGGAATAAATCTTGACACTCCATTGTAACAGGTGTTTCATATTCACTACTTCCCACAAACAGTTCTAACAAGCTGTCTTGGAAAAGAAAAGATTAAAAAAATGCCACAAAAGGGAAAAAATACTTATTACTGAAGGCTGAAGGAGCCTGTGTGGCTGGCATCTCCAAGGAGTTACAATTTAACTTGCCGATCTGTTGCCTCACTATTTCATTATTATATGACAGCTTTGCTATGCCAACAATTCTAGATCTACTTTAAGATTCAGACATTTCACTTTATTGCCATCTTTATTGAGTATAATAAGGTAGGGCATTGGAATCTTAAAAACAGAATCTTGAAGGCATTCCAGAATCCCTACCTTGCCCATTTCTTAATCTAGCCTACGTTGAAGCATTGACAGCAATCTTAAAATCCTGTTCAACTTTCTCTGCCCCTTTTTATATCAAACATCATCAAGGAAGGGGTTATTCTGAGTTTCCTTTTCATGTTTCTCTTTTTTGGAATGGCGAAGTCTTTTCTACAAGTTCCTCCTTGATGTCTCACTTGCTTCTTCCCTATCTCTAAGATCACTTCTAAATTCTTTTACAATATCTGATAGACATCAGTTTTATCGGGGTTAGAATGGCAATTTGAGGGCTGTTAAATGGCATTAAATAAATTTTATCTACAACTTTGCTGCTACCTAGCAGTCAACTGGATTGTTGCCACCCAGATCTGATATCTCTAATGTGACAACTTGACACAACTGTCAAGCTCCTAATAGCAGCTTGTGCTTAAGGAAACTAAATCTATATGCACTGAGCTGTGCACCACAATTTGTATATTTGTATAAATTGTATAAATTTGAATCTCAGTAGTCTAGGGGTTGCTAGTTAGTCAATGACTGTGCACAATGGGCTTCAGTCACAACCTGGACTTTGAAAAGTGGTGCAATCTAAACTGTGTCAGGGTTCCAAATAGTATCCTCAAGCAAATCAAACTCAAAGGCAAAGTTCCTCCAAGTTGCAATTTATTAAGAGAGTCATGTTGGCACATCTGGAAAAACCCGAATCTGAAAGCTTCCCAGGTTTCCCACCCAGTTGAAAGTTCAAGAACTTATCCTCACACCTACAAGTTCATCACATGGTCCAATCTTCCCATGCCATGCTTGCAGTTCCACCCATCCAGTTCTGGTCAAGTGCAGAAGTAGAAAGACAAAGGATGATCTTGGCTTTCTGGAAAGAATTTTGTTATGACTACATAGCATCTAACTCCATACAATCCCCCATCCCATTTTCTCACAACAGAAAATGCATGGTAATAATAGAAAGTGTGGCAGGCCCAGGATCCAAAAGAAAAGATGGTTGCAGGTCTGACAAACTGTTTGCAATTTTTTTTTGCCTTTCTAATGAAATAATAACATCATTCCACCCTTGGGCCTGCCTTTACTGACTTATCTCTGAAGGAATCTGCCCAACTTAAAATAAAGGAATCATATAAGTAGATGACCATTTAGACTCCTGAATCTAACTCCTGCTCAGTGCAAGAATCCAGATGAAAACATTTCTAACAAGTGCTGTCTAGATCCTGCTTGCAGATTTCCAGCAAAGGGGAACCTACCACTGTGGCGCGGTGGTTAGAGTGCAGTATTGCAGGCTACTTCTGCTGCCTACCTGCAATTTGGCAGTTCAAATCTCACCAGGCTCAAGGTTGACTCAGCCTTCCATCCTTCCGAGGTGGACAAAATGAGGAACCAGATTGTTTGGGGGCAATGTGCTGACTCTGTAAACTGCTTAGAGAGGGTTGTAAAGCAATGTAAAGTGGTATATAAGTATATAATGTTATTGCTATGGCTTTGCAAACTCCTTTTATGGAATAGCCCCATTTATTGTTGCAACAGATAAAAGCAATCAATTTCTCATATATATGGCTGTTGTAGCAATCACTCTTTGATTCATAGGTGGCCCAAGAGAATTTATTACTTCATCAGAAGGGTCTTCTGCCCAAGACAGGAAGACAATCTCCTTCTTAATGACAATAGGGCTGATACTTATCAGCCAGCCATTCAGATAGATATCCTATACAATCACTAGAGGGTCCTTAAGGAAGATGTTATATGACCATAATGTTTACCAGGGTATTGGAAAAAGGGAAGCTTTCTTAGACTGGGTCCTATTTCTGTCAGAAAAGAATATGAAGAATCTTTAGAGTCTGTGGTTCTAAAGAGGAGATGAAAAATCTGAAGCTGGTATTGGATAGTGTGTAGGGAAATAAGTAGTTAAGTTTGAAAGTGTTTATATGGTGTATTTTTCCTTTAATATATTTGTGGTCACTGCTATGGCTATTTTCTAGCCTCTTCTTTCTTTTGCTTCTGCTTCTTATATCAATCTAAGCAGGGGAATTAGCTCAACAAAAGGCAGCCTCTGAGATCATGTTACCATCCCGTTCTGTCATCCTTGTTTATATCTAGCAAGTTCTTCACAGTTGCTTAGAGCTAATCAATATCCTTAGCTGAGTCATGCGATTCCTGGAGAAGGCAGCGGCAACCGAGGTCCTCGATCGATGAGCCTGGCAAAAGAGAAATCCTGCAGCTTTTTCAGAAGTCCATGAAATGCCTTCACGGCATGGCTGGTTAGAAAGCAAGCTAAGTACGATTGGTGGAGGGGGGAAAAAAATCACAGCAGTCTGAGGAAACTTGGCTTGGTACACCACTTTATTACCTGCTTTATTCCTGTCAGATCTTCTCAGAGTAGTCTCCTGTGACTTCCTAGGACTGAGTGAATTATAAAACAGTGGTTTAGAAGTATCCCAGGCATATTCATCTTGGGGAAAGTGGGCCACAGTTAGTGTGCCAAGCTGACAACCAAGTAACTATTTCATTCTCAAAACCCAACTCCTTTTTTTAGAGTAGAGCTATCATGAAGTTGGATAATGTACCTTAATAAATTCTACTTCTTGCTTGCTTCTCTCCATATCCCATCCACGTTTTTTCCCTTTAAGAAAGCCGGAACTACCTTGTCTTCTTGGTTTATAGTCTTTATTTAGTTATTCTTAAATTTAATTGTTTTGTAGGTGCTTTTTCAAAAGACAACTGGACTTTCTTTGTTTTTCCTTGAAGACGTTTTGCTTCTCAATCCAAGAAAATTCTTCATTTCTGATTGAATGGTGGCATATGGAATTATTTATATTCTTTGCAGTCATCTGGATGTTAACACACTTTCTGAGAGTTGTTCAGGCCATTGGGAGGTTTATCTGTGCCCTCAGAGACACCTGAATAGTGCAAATAGCTGTGGAACTTTTTTGGAACTGCTGAAAGGACTGGGTTCACCGACAAAAGGGCGACCGACAAAAGGGCACCCAACTAAACTGCAGTGACAAAACCGCGAGTTCTAAAGTGCTCCGACGAATGAGCGTTGAATTGCGCCGACAACAGCGCGGCGACAGAAGTGTGCTGTAAACCTAAACCTAACACTAACCCTAAACCTAACTCTAAACGTAACGCTAACCCTAAACCTAACCCTAAACCTAACCCTAAACCTAACCCTAAACCTAAACCTAACCCTAAACCTAAACCTAACCCTAAACCTAACCCTAAACCTAACCCTAAACCTAACCCTAAACCTAACCCTAAACCTTATCTTACCTTAACTTAAATCACCCTTCTGTCGACGCGCTGTTGTAAATCGCCCTTCTGTCGACGCCCTGTTGTTCCCATGCTGTTGTCAGTGCGTCGATGATGTCGTGGTTTTTGTGACACGGTTTTGTCAGTGCGCTTTTGTTGTGCACGCTTTTGTCGGGGCACGAAAGGACTGTGCTGTAAACTGGAAATAGGTGGTGTTGTATCCCTCCCCTGTCAGGCCTGGAACCCATCTTTTACATTGGGCCTTCAGGCCTGCCACATTTAATGCTGTGGGAAAATAGGAGGCAGAATTATATGGAGTATGGGAGATATATAGTCATAATAACATTCCTTTCTCAGAGAGTCAAGGACGTCTTGCTCTGCACCCTAAGTGGTGTGACTAGGAGGCATCTCCAGTTGGGATGGTGCCTGATTGGGCCATGTGATGGACATGTGGGTACTGGGCAGAGACTTGGGCTTTCATTTGGGTGGGGAAAACCTGGAAACTTTCAGATTTGGGTTTCCCCAGATGTGCCAATGTGACATCTCTAATAAAATGGAACTTTGAGGAACTTCAAGCCTTGGAGTCTTCTTTTGTTGGGGGTGTTACTTGGAACCCTGGCATCCCTGTGTGTTGAGAGAGGGCTGTTCAGTTTTAATGTAGATGGCCTCTTGGATGTGAAGCAAAAATATCTTCAAGGAAAAACAAAGAAAGTGCAGTTTTTTTTTTTAAAAAAGCACCTTTGGGACACACATAATAACCTAGTCGACTGAGAATCTCCATAGATATGTTTAATACTATCTTTTTTCTCTTTTTTCATTTTGTAAGCTGCCCAAAATCATTGCAACATTGAGATGAATGGCCTATCTATTTAATAAATAAATTAAATAAATCAGTTTACCAATGTTGCAAATTCATTAAAGGGACATAACACTTGACATTTTAGTATACAAAAACATTTTCCCCTTTCTGTAGTACATTAGAGATGTTACTATACTTTCTTTTTAAAAATAGTTTTATGAAACACTTTTACCTTTTTTACAACCAAAAAAAAATGAAAAAAGGAAAAAAACAAGACATACATAACAATATGAAGCAACTATACAGCCTTCTGTATCTGCATTCATGTTTAGCCTTTGCAGTTCTCCATTCTACTTTGCCTTCCTATCAATTTTACCTTCTCTAATAATATAACAGTAGTACTAACACTTGTAATAATATTAATTGTTCATATCACCATTATTTTTACATTGTAGTGAATACTTTTAAGTTTGATAGTAATTAGTAACTTTGGTTAATTTTTATTCAATACTAGTTTAGAAAAAACCCACAAAGATTTATATTTCCTTTTTTGGTGTCTGTTTTCTAGCCACTTATACATTCTATTCCATATTTTATAGAAATCCGATTCTTCTCTTTCTTTTAATTCCTTGGTCATTTTATCCATCTCTGCACATTTGAGTACTTTTCTAATTATTATTTCGTCTGCGGGTGTATTGATTTGTTTTCAGTTTTGTGCGAAAGCAATCTTAGCTGCAGTGAGTATGTGTAGTATTATCTATTGAAATTGTTTGTCCATTTTCGGGTCTAATATTCCTAATAAGAACGATTCTGGTTCAATTCTATTTTTTGCTCTGTAATTTCTTCCAGACATTTCTGAATTTTGCACCAATATTTCCTTGTGATGGGGCAGAGATGTTACCATGTCAGAGGCATCCAAGTGCTTCTGTGGTGAAAGGATCAGCTGGTGATATCACTGTTCCCTGGGGGATACCAAGTTGGAATGTCAGGCCTGCAGTTATATTCCTTTTAGGATCTTTGGCCTGCCACACTCTATTATTTTACTACGCTGTTTCATTAGTGTAGTAATTGGGAGGGGGAATAGTAAGGAGTAGAATTGTAGAATGTGTTAGATTAGATTAGATTAGATTAGATTTATTTATTTATAGGCCGCCCTTTTCCCTGAGGGGACTCAGGGCGGCTTACAATCAAAAAGGAAGGGGAGTGTAGGACAATACGAAAAAAGAAATGTGCACAAAGTAAATTAGACAATAAAACTCAACATTCACTCAGCATTCGGGAGGGGCGAAATAAGATTACCCCCAGGCCTGACGGGTTAGCCAGTTCTTGAGGGCTGTGCGGAAGGCCTGGACGGTGGTGAGGGTACGAATCTCCACGGGGAGATTGTTCCATAGTGTCGGAGCCGCAACAGAGAAGGCTTAAATGTTGTTGCCATTCCGTTCTCAAAGCCGAACATCATTCTTTGTCTCTGCACCTCTGCACCTGACTGGAACTAGATGGTTGGAAATGCCAGCGTGGCAGAGGAAGATTGGACCATGTGATGAACTTGTGGATGTGGGGGCAAGATGTTGAACTTTCAACTGGGTGGGAACCCAGGAAGCTTTCAGATTCAGGATTGCCACATATGTACCAACATGTCTCTCTTATTAAATTGGAGGTTTAAGGATAGTTCTGCCTTGGACTCTGATTTATTTCTGGATGATATTTGGAACGCTGACATGGAGACTCTTTTAATACCCATTTCATTAGAGATGTTTATCATGGATTACAGATGATCCATAGGATGCAAGAGGACATGGGTTCTGTAACTTTTGGTACAGCTTTTTACACCCATACAATTTCTTCAGAGCATCGGCTTTCACATAACGTCTCCCATAAGTTGAGAGAAATGGTATAAGAGTTGTTTGCTTAGTTGTTAAGCAAATCATGCAGTTGTTAAATTAATAGCACAGTTGTTAAGTGAATCTGGCTTCCCCATTGGCTTTGTTTGTCAGAAGATCACAAAAGGTAATCACGTGGCCCCAGGAGAACTGCAACCGACACAAATGCATGTCAGTTTCCAAGCATGCAAAGTTGATCTTATGATCATGAGGATGCCACCATTGTTGTTAGTGTGAAAAAGTATGAAAAACTGTAATAAGTTATTTTTTCAGTGCCATTGTAACTTCAAATGGTCACTAAATGAACTGTTGTGATTTGAGAACTACCTGTATTTTTTGTCTGTGTGTATCACAACATTTTTAATGCATTGAAACTAGGAGCTGCAAAGTTGGAACAAGCTTGAATGTCTATGGAGATTCTCAGTCATCCAGGTCATGGTTGTCCCAAAGGTGCTTCTTCAGGAGGCATTCCTGGTTTTTCTTTGAAGACAAATGCAAATGACCAGCTGTCTGCAAGGAGAACAAATCCTTCCATTCCCCACCATCCAGTCAGAAGCTTCTTGGATGAGAAGCAAAACGTCTTCAAAGAAAAATCAGAAAGCCCAGTTGCCTGGTGAAAAGGCACCTTTGGGACAAGAGACTTTAATCTCTCTGAAATATAAAGAACAGCTTTGATAGGTCAGACCAAGAACACTTCCTCTCAGCATCACTTTCCAAAAGGGGCCATCTGGAATCATTGATGAGCTTTGTGAGGTCATTATAACAGCATTATGGGGCAATGGCATCCCCTCCATTTGTCTCTGCAGCTATGTATTTGTATAACCATGTGCATAAATAATGCAACAAAATATAGTGGTAGCTATCAGAGATGTTAGCTACATAATGGAGCTTCCATACAGAGTGGTGATATAACTCTGAAGGCCTGAAAAATCTCTCTCTCTCTCTCCCTCCCTCTCTCTCTCCCTCCCTCCCTCCCTCTCCATCCCTCCCTCCCCCCTCTCTCCCTCTTTCCCTCCCTCTCTTTCTCCCTTTCTCTTTATTTCCCAACTTCAGATTCACCACAGAGCAAGGGTGTCAAACTTGATTTCATTGAGAACCACATCAGGGTTGTGTTTGATCTCCGACAGCCAGGGTGGGCATGGCCAGGGTGGGTGTGGCCAGCTTGGTGTCACTCGTGTCTGGAGCACCTGCGATGACTTGAGCACTCTGCCAGGGGAAATGGGCTCTTGAGCTCTGTTTTCAGCTGTGACAACCTCCTGAAACTCTCTGCCAGCAAAAACGAAGCTCAGGTGGGCCATGCACAGGTGGGATGGCCTCCTGCAAAAATGGACCGCATGTAGCTCTCCCGAGTTCCATTTTTGCTGGCAGAGGCACCATGGCCTTCACTGTTTCCAGGGTGGCCCCATGGGCCAGATCTAAGCACCTGGATCTGGATCTTTCCCGTGGGCCTTGAGTTTGACACCCCTGCCATAGAAGGTTCACCAGCTTGATCCAGCAGGACTTGTCCCTCCCCCCCAAAATGTAGCTGGTACGCAGGCACTTTTTAAATAAGCTTTTTGAGTGATTGAAAACTCTGAAAGATGCTTGTCCAGCATTAGTATTATCAACAGGAGAGGAACTCTGATCTAAAATTAAATATAATGTGCAAAGACTCAATTGCTACATATGGGATCCTTTTTCAAAAAGAAAAAAAAAAAACCATGTAATATTTAGGGGCATTAGGAGGAAAGAAATAATCTCTTTCAAACCTCTTGGTTTAGAAATAAATTTGCATAACACTTCCTTATAAATATGAATTTTAATATTTAGCAGCTGTCTGGTCTCACACTCTGAATGAAACTATTTTAAAGAGAGAGAGAGAGAGAGAGAGAGAGAAAAGAAAAAAGACATAAATATGTATTTAACCATTGAGCTAGACAGAGAGCGTAGCAGGGGAAGAATTTGGGTCTGTGTGCTTCTTAAATTTCAAATGTGGATTAAACATTGCCTAAGGAAAGATTTAGCATATTGTTATGCCTACGTACTATATTGGAGAAAAGAAATTCACCATTATAGAATATGCCACACAAAGAAGAAAATGAAAATAAGAGCAAAGGCATATATAAACCAGATTAGCGGAGATGGTTTGCAAACATTTTAAGCAAGGAGAAGCAATGTTTCCACCTATAGGATTTGATCCTTAGAGAGGCACATCGGCCTCTAAGAATACATGTGGAATGCAAAATCAAGCATGAGCCCAGAAGACAGTACTTGTTCTTGGAACTAGCTATGATACAAACATTTTGGGTGGGGATTATGCTGTTTCATTTTTACTAAACAAAATCATCTACTGTTAAAGAAAAGGCAGGATCGATGGCTAGATAGCTATGTCAGTTATGGAAGCTATGAGGTCCCAAAGCCTCTAACCCAGGTGTAAAATGCAGCAGATTTTGACAGATTCTGGAGAACCGGTAGTGGAAACTTTGAGTAGTTTGGAGAACTGGTAGCGGAAATTTCAAGTAGTTAGGAGAACCGGCAAATGCCACCTCTGGCTGGCCAAAGAATGGGGTGGGAATGGAGATTTTGCAGTATCCTTCCCCTGCCATGCCCACCAAGCCATGCCCACTAAGCCACATCCACCAAGCGACATCACACTACACCATGCCCATCAAGCCATGCCCACAGAACCGGTAGTAAAAAAAATTTGAATTTCACCACTACTCTAACCTCAACATGGATGTTGAACTTCTCTAAGGTCAGCTGATGCTATGTCCCTCAGATGTTCTTGGCCACCATGACATATCCCAGTTTGATGGTTCTCAACATTATCTCTGAGACAAGACAGCTCAATCCAAGAGGGACATTATGCAACCAGGAAAGAAATATCTGGTCAACATCTTTCAAATGTCCCTATTGACCAACACCTTCAAAACTCAGACTGGATGCAAGTTGTTCCTGGGGAAAGCACTAGAAAATTTCCCCACCCTAATCTTCTAGTTTGCAGTCTGCTCAAGAAGGCAAAACTGGTATGATATTAACTTGTCTCAAACTAGCAACTACAATCAGCTTCCTAGCCCATGATTCAGTCATGGATGAATGAGTTCTTATTATGAACTAGCCTAGCATTTAATAGCAACACCATCAAACTGAACAGGCAGAGCTAATAATAAAATAAAAATGCTCCAGGGGGATTGGCCAGATGTTTGCGGAGGTTTATGCAATAAATTTCTGGACAAGATAACTATCAGATATCTCCCTGTACCATCTGTTTAACTATTCTTTGCTTGTTTACTTTTGTTCCTCTAATTTTCTGGAAGGTAAAGGGAATGTCTGGTGATTGCCAGAACAGCAAAGAAAAAAGACAAAGGAAGTGATAACATGAAATAATTACATTTCTGAATGTTTGCAGTAGGAGCAATTTTCCACATGCTGGATGCTTCCTGAAATCCACTAAACAATGCTAAGCTAATTGTCTGTCTGTCTGTCTGTCTGTCTGTCTGTCTGTCTGTCTGTCCGTCTATCCGTCTATCCATCTATCCATCTATCCATCTATCCATCTATCCATCTATCCATCTATCCATCTATCCATCTATCTATGTTTGTGTCTATAAGAATATGTAAGTATATCTGTATGCTTGTGTGTATATTCGTACATACATACATACATACATACATACATACATACATACATACTTACATACATACATATCCACTCATGCAGATACATACATGGACACACATGCAAGCAAAACAAGAGGAACAAAGAAATAATTGCTTTCATTGGTCTGCTTGGTGGATATTTCTCAACCTTCGTTTCATCCTTCAAACTGCATGAGAGCATTTAATCTCCAATGCCCAAGGCAAATAACAAAATATCTTTGAATTCGGCACACGTCAGTCTCTGATTCAGAATAATTAAAATAATTATATTTCCTGCTGCGAGTTCCAGTTTAATTGATTGAGTCTAACAATGAGACCATTAACAATTTCAAAAGAAGTATTGCACACACTCAAAACCTAATTATTATATCTCTTTCTCCCTCACTTGAGAAGAAGTCTTGGCTTGCTTGAAATCCAAATAATGAAAAAATAATGCATGTTGCTTTATTTATTTTTTGGAGTGGGGGTTCTGTTTCTTTTATTAAGGGGGATTGGAGAAATTCTGTTAGACTCCTTTGCCTTTAATAATTACATACAATACAAGGGATAGTTTTTCTCCCCCTTCCTACAAATAAAATGATATGCATGATATATACTAGAATGTCTTAATGTAATTCTCTTTTTCTAAGGAGAACTGGGATGAGATCAGTGGTGGGATTCAAACATTTTTACTACCTGTTCTGTGGGCATGGCTTAGTGGGTGTAGCATGGCTTTGTGGGCATGTCTTGGTGGGCGTGAAAGGGCTTGGTGGGGAAGGATACTGTAAAATGTCCATTTCCTACCCAGTCCAGGGGAAGGTTACTGCAAAATCCCCATTTCCTACCAATTAGGTAAGATTTGGGAGGCAAAGAATAGATGGGGGCGGGGCCAGCCAGAAGTGGTATTTACCAGTTCTCTGAAATACTCAAAATTTCTGCTACTGGTTCTCCAGAACTGGTCAGAACCTGCTAATACCACCTCTGGATGGAATACTATGTACGTCACCTTTAGATATAATACATGAATGTAACACTTTATTACTATTTCTTCTGGCATTGTTTCAGTTGATCTAATTACTATCTCGTTCTTCTTCTTCCTAGCATAGTCCTACAGGTTCAGGGTCTGCTTTCTGGATCATTGAATGCCAGTTTGCATGGCCAGTGGCTTGCATATCTTTATTGATGATATCTTGCCATCTCTGTTTTGGCGTTGCCAGCCATTGACTTCTAGTTGGTAGGCAGTCTTGGCCATGGTGAAAGGCGCTGCTCTGTGGAAATGTTCAAACTGGCCTTCTCTCATCTTCTCTATAATTATTGCCACACCAAAATGTTGTTGAATGGTGTCATTTGTGATGTGGTCAAGAAGGGAGATGCCCGAAATCCAACAGAGCATTTGCATTTCTATGGCATGGAGATAACTTTCAGTCCCTGTTGCTGCTGCTGTATCTGGTTGAACCTTTGAAATATATTTTGTTGCCTCTCCATTTAGTGCTGGTCGAAAATCTGTTGAGAAGTCTTCAAATATAGCTTTCAGTACGGCTTAAATTGCACCCAGAAGTCTCGTATAGCTGGCCATTCTACCTGTGCTACTGAATTCTGGACTAGTCACAGTTGTTAGATGCTCTTCAAGGCAGTAGACTGAATTGCAGAAATCCAACTGAGTGGTGGCTTAGATGTGAATGACTGTAAGCAGAGCCTTCCAAACCTGAAATAGATACAATTGATATGTAAGATGAAGTTATGGAAATGCCTTTCTGGTCACAGATACAAGTTTCAAGTAAAAGTTTCTTGAGGAGGAGCCAGATCATTACTACCTTAGAGGTGGCAGTTTCTCAATGATGCATTTGCCAGCATGTGGACCTAACTATATGATTCTTTTGGGAGGCCTTGATCAGTCATGAGGGTCATGGATCTAAAACACAGATGGCTTCATTTAAAGTCCCAGGAACTATGTCAACTTCCTTAGAGCTAACATGCTCGTATTCGGCACAAATAACTGGGCAATACAGTTCCTCAGTCAACTCCCTACAGACCACACAACTGGCATCCAGCTCAGAGTGAATTGCAGCAACCTTATTTGATAGATGCCTCAAATATTCCTCACGGCGACTTGAAAAGTGCTCTTCTGGCCCCTCCTTACCCAAGAGCAACAAAGTCACCTTAAATAAGACCTCTGGCTGGAAATTGTGACTGCAATAAGAATGATGGATTAATTGTGTTTTTTTGCTCTTACTGCCACAAAAGTCTTAACAAAGGTTCTTATTTGTGCTCATTATAAGACAGATGACAGCATAAATCATCTCTCCTGCTGTTTCATCTCCCAGCATTGAAACCCAGATGGCTGTCCGGGATCCAAGAGCAGTCAGAATCCTCAGAAGAACAATCATGAATACTTGGTCATTCCAAACACTGACTTAAGACTGCAGTAGATAGTAATGTCTCCCAAATTCAGATCACACTGCTACTTCCCCAAATCTTCATGTGACTTTCCCTGTGGATTCCGTCCTCAATGGACCTGTATCCAGTGTTGGGATTCAGCCAGTTCACACCTATTTGGGAGAACCAGTTGTTAACTTTCTAAGCAGTTTGGAGAACTGGTTGTTGGAAGAAATCTCCTTTAGTTTTTACCACTTTACAGGGCTAATCCTGTAAAGAAGGCAGGAAGGAAACATTATGGTGTTGTTTCTAGTCTAATCTTTATTGCCCTGCTTACAGAAACTGCCTCTCCGGTTAACCCTTATTACTTTGTAACAGCTAAGGCAAAGCACCCATCAATGTGAGTGATGTTGAGTTGGCCATGCCCACCCAGTCACATGACCACCGAGCCCTGCCTACTCAGCTGATCATTAGTGCAGATAACCGGTGATTAAATTTGAATTTGAAATTTGAATCCCACCACGGCCTGGATCATGTCCATAGCTGCTCTGGAAGCCATGAACTCTGAGCTGCTTTTGACTCTGGCCTAAGAAAGCACAGATTGAACTCCTCCAAAATTATAAGGTGAATTTCACCACTAACCCAACCACAGCATCCAGCAGCTCAGACGTATGGAGGAAATCACTCATAGTATGGAAGCTGGTATGATAACAGCAATCCCATCTGATCCCTAGAGCCTTGCTTGAATGAAAGAAGCTCAAATCTAGTAATTTTTGGAGTAGTGTCCCATCTGAGCCGGAATACTTTATACTGTGACGAAAGCTGGTAACATATGTATAATGTTAGTTTGAAAATATTGAAGTGGAACTGTTGGAATTATGTTTGCTGAAATTAAGGGAGCAAAAATAATTTTAAAAGTCCTGAATTAATTTGTAAAAGGGTTAACATTTTCTTTAAATGATGGGCAGCATATCTGAACACACTCCATACATATGTTTGCTTTGTTTTGCAAATAGTGTTACATTACATTTAAAATTTATATGATGCAGAATAACAGACTAATAAAGTAGGAAGGGACTTGGAGGTCTTCTAGTCCAACCCCCGTTCAAGCAGGAAACACTATACCCGTGATGGCAAACCTGTAGCATGGGTGCCACAGTTGGCATGCAGATCCCTCTCTGTGGGCATGCCAGCCATCACCCCAGCCCAGCTTCACCGCACATGTATATGCACCTCCTGCCAGCCAGCTGGTTTTCGTCTCTCTGTAGTGCATGCACAGAGGGCATGTGGGGGATGCACATGTGCATGCATTGGGGGGGGGCAGGGGGCATTTGTGGGAGGTCCTTGCATTGCAATTTGGGGTCTCATTTCAGGTTGATGCAAGAGGCTTTCCAGGCCCAAAACAGGGCACTTTGGGCACTTGGCACCAAAAAGTATAGTCCATCACTGCACTATACCATTTCAGACAAATGTTTGCTGAATCGTCTTCCGACTGCTGGACTAGGACATTGCCTAGTTTATAACACCACTGAAAGGTGTGAACAAAATCTGGCAATCTAATTGATAAATCTGCTTTTTTCTGCCACACATGCTACAACATTTTTCTTGGCATTTAGAAGTCATTTAATTAGTTTCTCCTTTTTAGCTAATAAGCCTGCTGTTATCCTCTCCAATAATGCCACATGTATTTGTGCTTATAGAAACCACTGGAATAGTCAGAAGGAATCTCTGTTATGAATGAGATTTATTATTATTATTATTATTATTATTATTATTATTATTATTATTATTATTATTATTATTGTACAATTGTATCACAGCGGCCAGTTGTTTCGCCGGATTTGGCATTGGTTACTAGTCGGGCCCCACCCAGGGGCCTAGGACGTCGTAACATATTTTCGTAATATGCGTGCAGATCCAAGCAGTGCGGCTTTTTGCATTTGACTGATGGTGATTTTCAATTTTTAACTGTTTTAAATGTAATTCCAGTGCTTTTGGAATAGCACCCAGTGTGCCAATTACCACTGGAATTACCACTGCTGGTTTGTGCCATAGTCGTTGAATTTCGATTTTTAAGTCCTGGTATCTTGCGATTTTTTCATGTTCCTTCTCGGCGACCCTGCTATCACCTGGTATTGCGATGTCTATGATTGTGACCTTATTTTTCTCAACCAGTGTGATGTCTGGTGTATTATGCGCCAGTATTTTGTCGGTTTGTATACGGAAATCCCACAAGATCTTGACCATCTGATTTTCTGTGACTTTTTCAGGCTGATGTTCCCACCAGTTTGTTGCTGTTTTAATATTATAATTTTTGCACAAATTCCAATGGATCATTTGTGCTACTGAATTGTGCCGCAATTTATAATCAGTCTGCGCGATTTTTTTACAGCAGCTGAGAATGTGATCAACAGTTTCGTCAGCTTCTTTGCAAAGTCTGCATTTGGCATCATCAGAGGATTTTTCGATTTTGGCCTTAATGGCATTTGTGCGGATAGCTTGTTCTTGCGCAGCCAGGATTAGTGACTCTGTTTCTTTCTTTAATGTACCTGTTTTTAACCATAACCAAGTTTGTTCCCTGTCCACTTTATCTTTTATTTTTTCCAGAAATTGACCATGCAGTGCTTTGTTCTGCCAACTCTCCATTCTTGATTTTATCACATCTTTTCTGTATTCTTGTTTTGTCTGTTGGGCCTTCAGTAGATTTTTGTTCTTTACTTCGATTAATAGATGTTCTTGGGTGTCTTTTAAATAATCAGCCAGTGCATGTTTTTCTTCTTCAACTGTTTGCTTCACTTGTAATAATCCTCTGCCACCTGATTTTCGGGGCAGATATAGTCTATCAGTATCACCACGTGGATGTAAACTGTAGTGCATTGTCATTAGTTTCCTGGTTTTTCGGTCCAAAAGGTCCAAATCAGTTTGTGTCCAGTTAACTATGCCAACTGTGTATCTTATAACTGGTATTGCCCAGGTATTTATGGCCTTGATTGTATTTCCACCATTCAATTTAGATTTCAAAATTTTCCTAACTCTGTTGGTGTACTCTCGTCTGACAATAGTTTTTACTTCTCCATGCTTGATGTTATCCAACTGCAGAATGCCTAAGTATTTGTAGGCTTCATTTTCTTTGCATTTAATTAGTTGGCCATTGGGCATTTCAATTCCCTCAGATGCAGTGATTTTGCCCCTTTTTATGGATACAGTGGCGCATTTTTCCATGCCAAACTGCATTGAAATATCGGTGCTGAATACTCGGACTGTATTTGTCAATGATTGGATTTCTATTTCTGACTTTCCATAGAGTTTCAAATCATCCATATATAGTAAATGCGAAATTTTTTCAGCTTTTTTGGCTGTTTGGTAGCCTAATTTCATTTTTTTTTAAGATTACTGATAGTGGGATCATTGCGATGATGAAGAGAAGAGGTGAAAGTGAATCACCCTGGAAAATTCCTCGCTTGATATTAACCATTCCGTAGCTCTCATTCCCTACTGCCAACTCAGTTCTCCATTGTTTCATTGCCTTTTCAGTAAAGGATGTAATATTTTTGCTAATGCCAGTTGTTTCTAAGCATTTTATGATCCAACTATGTGGCAGTGAGTCAAATGCCTTTTTGTAATCAATCCAGACCATATTCAAGTTCGTTTTTCTGTTCTTACAATTTTCTAATATCATTTTATCAATTAGAAGCTGATCTTTTGTGCCCCTGCTCCTTCTTTTGTTGCCTTTTTGCTCTACTGGCAAGTTGTTGTTTGTTTCCAAATAATCCATCATGTTATCTGCAATAATGCCTGTGAGTAATTTGAAGGTTGTTGGCAAGCATGTTATTGGTCTATAGTTTTCTGGTGTTGTTCCTTTAGTTGGATCTTTCTGAATCAAGTATGTTTTTCCAGTTGTCAACCATTCATCAATTTGGCCCTTTTGTAAAATTTCATTCAGTTGCCTGGCCAATATTGCATGTAAACTGGTCAGATATTTGAGCCAGAAACCATGTAATTGGTCACTTCCAGGTGATGTCCAATTCTTTACCTTTTTAACTCGATTTTTGACCATCTCAGTTGTTATTTCTAATACTTGCATTTGTTTGTTGCCAATGCTTTTCTCAAAGTCATGTATCCACTTTGGATAGATCCACTCTATCCACATTATTATTATTATTATTATTATTATTATTATTATTATTATTATTATTTATTGATCTTGTATGCCGCCCACTCCTGAAGGACTCCGGGCGGCTTACAATAAACAAGGGAAGGGGATAAATAAACAAGACAACACCTTAAAATACGCAACATCCACAGTTACCGTGGGGCTGGATATTTCACAAGCCCCCCGGCCTGCTGGAGGAGCCAGGATTTGGTGGCTTTGCGGAAAGCCGGGAGGGTAGTAAGGGTCCGGATCTCCACGGGGAGGTCGTTCCAGAAAGGTCGGCAGTGCTGTGGCTCAAATCCCTAGTGCAGCATTAACAGAGTGAGCTCCTGTTACTTGTCCCAACTTCTGCCAACCTAGCAGTTCAAAAACATATAAAAATGCAAGTAGAAAAATAGGAACCACCTTTGATGGGAAGGTAACAATGTTTCGTGTGTCTTCAGTATTTAGTTTTGCTGGCCACATGACCATGGAGACGTCTTCGGACAATGCTGGTTCTTCAGCTTTTGAAATGGGGATGAACACTGCCCCCTAGAGTCGTGAACAACTAGTACATATGTGGAATGGGAACCTTTGCATATATATATGCATACATACATACAAATACATATATGTATGTATGTATGTATGTATGTATATATGTGTGTATGTGTGTGTGTGTGGATGTATTACAATTTGTGCTGATAAATAAATAAAGGGAGACTAGTATAGATCTATTTCAAGCTATTTAGCTCTCATCAGCTAGCCATACCCTTACTGGGATTCGAACCTGGGCTGTATTACATATTAGGCAGTTGTATTTGCCCCTAGGCCACAGGCCCTCCTCCTTTATCAGCTAAGCCAGAGAAATAGGTATGTATTGTGTCACAACCCCTGGTATGCCCAAATATGGGAGGAAGCATACTGCTTCCTTTTTCTGTCTATCGGCTCATCACAAGAGACCATCCAGACAGAAAGCCATTATTTTTACTGTTGCCTTTGTTACATTTGTGTTGCATTTGTGCTGATAAATAAATAAAGGGAGACTAGTATAGATCTATTTCAAGCTATTTAGCTCTCATCAGCTAGCCATACCCTTACTGGGATTTGAACCTGGGCTATATTACATACTAATATGTAATATCTAATATGTAACTAACACAACAAAATGTAACAAAAAGGCAACAGTAAAAATATTGGGTTTCTGCCTAGATGGTCTCTTGTGACGAGCCGAAGGACAGAGAATGGAAGTAGTGATCTTCCTCCCATATTTGGGCATACCGGAGGTTGTAAAAAATCTAATAGATTATATATGATAAGGAGGAGACCTGTGGCATAATGGCTAAGACGTTTGCCTGAGATGCAATACAGCACAGGTTCGAATCCCAGTAAGGGTATGGCTAGCTGATGAGAGCTAAATAGCTTGAAATAGATCTATACTAGTCTCCCTTTATTTATTTATCAGCACAAATAAAACACACACACACACACACACACACACACACACACACACAGATAGATATAGATATAGATATAGATATAGATATAGATATAGATATAGATATAGATATAGATATAGATATAGATATAGATTATATATATATATATATATATATATATATGTATGTATGTATGTATGTATGTATGTATGTATGTATGTATAGATAGATAGATAGATAGATAGATAGATAGATAGAGATAGAGAGAGAGAGAGAGAGAGAGAGAGAGAGAGAGAGAGAGAGAGAGAGAGAGTTACTTGCACAAGCACGAAGCCGAAAACACCAGCCTGAAGATGGCAAGTGGGACCTCGCCAAAATGTTGTCCAGACAATCTCAATTCCTACACGGGGAAAAAACCCGAATACAACAAGACCAGCGCGCGCGCGCGCACACACACACACACACACACACACACACATTGTGAGCCACCTTGAATTCTGCAGCAGAAAAACTAGCTTTTATAATGCAATGTATACAATGCAAAACAGATAAGCCAAGGAAAATAAAGTAGACTCCAGTGCCACAGTTCAGGGAAGAAAAAAAGCCAATAGCGGTGGGTCCTAAGTAGTGTGATGGAGCAGATAAAATCGAAGATTCTATTTGTAAAAGTGAGAGATAATGTACACTGACAGACCATTGCTGTGACAATGAATGGGGAAGATTAGCTATCTGCAAGAAGAAAGCTGGATTATTAAATCAAAATATATCTGCTTCTTTTCCCTGGGATGGAATCTACATGGGCATTACACTCCATCAAAATACTGATTGTCTCACAGAGAGAAGAAAGAAGACACGCTCCCTCCTTCCAATATTTGTTTTTTAAAAGGAATAATGATAAGGAGCTTTTTCAATGCACAAGTCCTCCTGACATAAGTAGAGAAAATCAAGCTGGGGAGTTTTCTATTGGTGATGTGAAATTGACTAAGGGACAATGAAATTGATGAAAGGATCATGAAATAGACTGGATAGAATTATCTGACAAAATCGTACAAGTAAAGCAGCAGTAAGATGATCGGAAGGGAGGTGATGCCCAATCTCATTTTCCCTAAGGGGCTGGTGAACAGGAAAGTTTCCTTTTAATATTCTGGAGATGTGTACTATTGAAGAAATACTGGTTCAAGCCAGCTTGCATTCCCATTCCCTGACAGATCTTTGATTAAAACAAACTAGGAACGAACTGAAACTTGTAATTGCAGGCTATTAAAAACCAATGACTAACATAAGAATAAATTCTTATTTCTCCTGAGATTGCAAAATATGTCCTGCATAAACTGCATTGGGAAATGAATTTCACTGCCTAATTAGAAAAACCAAATACAAGATTGGTTGTTTTTGGTTTGCTACATATGTTTGTTGGTCAGAACAAGCAACAACAGACAAAACAACACAAAATCATTTTTTTTTGTTCTCATTGTCAGGCCTGCAGCCATCTTTTCTTTTGAATCTTTGGCCTGCCACACTTTCTATTATTCTACTAGGCATTTTCTATTGTGGGAGAATGGGAGCGGGGATTGTAGGGCGTGAGATGCTATGTAGCCATAACAAAATTCTTTCTAGAAAGCCAAGCTCATCCTTTGTCTCTGCACCTCTGCACCTGACCAGAACTGGATGGGTGGAAGTGCCAGCATGGCAGTGGGAGATTGGACCATGTGATGGACTTGTGGGTGTCGCGGCAAGATCTTGAACTTTCAACTAGGTGGGGAAAACCGGGAAGCTTTCAGATTTGGGTTTTCCCAGATGTGCCAAAATGGCTCTCTTAATAAATTGGAACTTTGAGCAATACTTTGCCTTGGATTCTGATTTACTTTTGGATGCTATTTGGGACCCTGACACTCATTTATTTATTTATATTCCACCTTTATTATTTTCACAAATAACTCAAGGCAGTGAACATATACAGCACACCTCCCATCTCCTATCTTCTCCACAACAACAACCCTGTAAGGTGGGTTGGGCTGAGAGAGAGCGACTGGCAGTGACCCAAGGTCACCAATATGAATTTCATGAATAAGCCAGAACTAGAACTCACAGTCTCCTAGTTTCTAGCCTGGTGCCTTAACCAATAGGCCAAACTGGCTCTCTTTTAGCAACCAAATTTTAGCTGGTGAAAGAGGTATATTGCCCTACTATATTGCTATATGTATTACTGTAATGCTGCTTAACTACAGTACTGTGTATTGCGAAACAATGGAAATTTGTACATTTTTAATGGAGAAGTAGCATGATAAAATGTACTTGGTATGATTGCTTGAAAATGCTTTAACCTCTAGGCAAAACCACAAATTTCTTGACAATGGCAAAGTATTAATTAATAAGGAACAGTGAGATGTTATTGTTTATACAAGAGATAAACATCTTTCTAACATTCCATATTAGAATTTGTGGGAAAGTTAAAATGAACCAGCACTGTTCCAATATCTAAGGGGCTGCTGCAAAGAGGAGGGATTCAATAGCAATAGCAATAGCAGTAGACTTATATACCGCTTCATAGGCCTTTCAGCCCTCTCTAAGCGGTTTACAGAGAGTCAGCATATTGCCCCCAACAATCTGGGTCCTCATTTTACCCACCTCGGAAGGATGGAAGGCTGAGTCAACCCTGAGCCGGTGAGATTTGAACCGCTGAACTGCTGATCTAGCAGTAGCTTGCAGTGCTGCATTTAACCACTGCGCCACCTCGGCTCGATTCAGCCTATTTTCCAAAGCCCCTGAGGTTTGGACAAGAAGCAATGGATGGAAATTAATCAAGGAGATAACCTACCTAGAACTAAGGAGAAATTTTCTGACAGTTAGAACAATTAATCAATGGAATGGGCTTGCCTCCAGAAGTTCTACGAGCTCCAACACTGGAGGTTGTGAAGAAGAGATTCAACAAACATTTGTCTGAAATGGTATAGTGTAGTGATGGACTATACTTTTTGGTGCCAAGTGCCCAAAGTGCCCTGTTTTGGGCCTGGAAAGCCCCCTGCACCAACCGGAAAGGACACCCCCAAAATGCAATGTGAGCACCCCACACACATGCCCCCTGCCCCCCATGCATGCACATGTGCATCCCCCATGTTCCCTCTGTGCATTCACGACAGAGACCTGAAAACCAGCTGGCTGTCAGGAGGCGCATATGGATGTGCAGTGAAGCTGGGCTGGGGTGACGCCTGGCATGCCCACAGAGTGGGATCTGCATGCCAACTGTAGCACGCATGCTATAGGTTTGCCATCACGGGTATAGGGTTTCCTGCTTGAACGGAGGTTGGACTAGAAGACCTCCAAATCCCTTCCAACTTTATTAGTCTGTTATTCTGCGTCATATTGTTCTGACCCCCCTCTTCGCTTGTTCACATACAACAGTCAGACAGAACTTGAAAGGAAATATCTTTATCTGTCCTGGCTCAAGCTGGCTGCGAGCCCAAAAATAAACGTAGATAAAGTCTCTGGCAAAAAGTTACACAGCAAAAGCAAAAACAAAAAGCTCTTACAGCAAACCAGGTTTACAGAAAGCAAATCACTTATCCAAGTGCCTCTTTGAATCTCGAAACTGAACTCACGAACAAACGAACGATGAACCACGAACGACGTTGACTTCTGCCACTAAGGCGTGGCACCAAACCGTCTTTTATCTGCAGAAGACGACCCTAACGAGCAACAGCTGCTCATTATTCCTGCATCCCGACGCAACTCACAGCAAGCTTCTGCTGAGTCACAACACATGTAAATTTTAAATGTAATGTAATACAATTTATTTGCGAAACAAAGCAAACATATGTATGAAGTTTGCTCAGATATGCTACCCATCATTTAAAGAATATGTTAATATTTTTACAAATTAATTCAGTACTTTAAAAATTATTTTTGCTCCCTTAATTTCAGCAAACATAATTCCAACAGTTCCACTTCAATATTTTCAAACTAACATTATACATATGTTACCAGCTTTCGTCACAGTATAAAGTAAACCCAAATATGTTTATTAGTTTTATGCGATGTTGGCAGCAGAATATTGGTATATTCTAATCTTCCAGTTGTTTCTTTCCTCTTTCTTATCTTTATTCCTCATTATCTCTGTCAGATAATGGCTAGCCAAATGGAGGGAACAGGCATTCTTTTCATATTTCAGGCTGAAAAAAAATCAAATGAGAAAGTAACAAGAGATTTATCTGAGTCAACGACTAGGGCAACCCTCCTATCAGGTCAGGAATCAAATTTACAGGAAGAACATATGTCCAATTAAGAAGTGAATTGGAATGCCAAATCACCATGAAATACTTAAGAGCATGTACTATTAATGATATACATCAAAGTTGCCCATGGAAGTTTTCAGACAGATTCTGAGAATTATTTTTGGACATCTTGCAATAACTGAAATTGCTGAGTGTAGAAAAATTGGCCAGCAGCCAGGATGAAACACTTTTGCTGAAGCAGACTCGGGATTCACAAGAAAGTAGGCCTCCTCTGGAAAAAAAAAACGGCTCCCTCTGACTTTCTCCAGGTGAGATATACACGGCTATGTGAAAGAATAAAATTTGCATTTGCATTTGTATTTATTAGCTTGTCAAACATGTACAAAATAGCAGGTATAAATATAAAGATGGATATAAATGAAAGAAATGAATACAAATAGATTGGGACAGTAGGACAGGGACATTAGGCACACTGTTGCGCTTGTGCACGCCTCATTTACGGACCTCTTAGGAATAGGGTTAGGTTCATGATAGGAAAATGGAAGCAGTTCCAAGTAAAGCCACCTTCTGCAATTGACTGATGGGAAATTTGTCAATGCCAATGATGGAGTTCAAGTGGTACTCCAGTTGTTTAGGGACTGCACCCAAAGCACCTATAATTATTGGTACTACCCTTGCTTGCCTTGGCCACAGTCGTTCTGTATCAATTTGTAGGTCTTTGTATTTTGTTATCTTTTCCAGTTCTTTCTATTCTCTTCTGCTGTCTCCAGGCACTGCCACATCCACTATCCAGACTACTACTACTACTACTACTACTACTACTACTACTACTACTACTCCCCTCTTCCTCCTCCCCTCCTCCTCCTTCACCAATCATCCAAGGCATGGAACTGCTTCCATCCTGCGACAATCTCTGTAAACCAAGGTTGAAGCTGTGACGGTTAGAGGATGTAACAATGGCTTTATAGAGAGTCCATTTCCCTGGACACCTATTCTAAGGATCAAATCAACAACCAACTTTCACAATCTGACTTTAGAGTGAAGAAATTCTGGCAATGTTTTCAAAGACCACCCCTTTATTTCCTTGATGAGGAGAAACCATCTGCATAGGAAGCCTTACATTATTTTATAAGACTGAGTAAAAACTACCTTGCAATATTTACTTGGGGGGGGGGTATTTATTTTATTGATATGGCTACCATCACTGAAACCTACTATGATTGGTCTTTTCCTTCTTCCTTACTACCAATGGCCCTTTGAAAAGAATTATGGAACACACACACACAGACAGACACACAGAGAGAGATATACACACAGACACACACACAGAGAGAGAGAGAGAGAGAGGGAGAAACACACACACACACACAAAGTATTCTTTATTTTATTTTTAATTGCAAGACTTTTTATTGGTAGAAAGTTGCTTTGATTGGCATCTCGTTATCCTCAAAATCGAGCTCTAAACAATTTGATTCAAAATACATATTTTCTAATCTTTTGTTTTCCTGCTTTTGGGCCCATATTTGTATTCATTTAACCTCGTTTTTACTTTTGTGTGCCTTTGCTGTAAGCCGTCTTGACTAGAAGCATATGAATATAGTAAATGAATGGGTTTTAAATATGTTGATTTAAACAGACAGCAAAAAATAAAGTACAAACACAGTGAAACAGATCACATATAAACAAACAATTCTTTTTTCCTCAGTTTTTGTCTTTGTTTTGCCACCAACTAAATATCAATTCAGATTGAACTTAATGTTTTAGTTTTGAATGTCAGGTAAGGTTAGCATTAGTTTGAATGTTCTTTTCTACAATAAAAGTAATGAAACAAATATAAACCCTTAAGGTAGGTAATTAGAAAGTCAGGGGTAATGACTTCAGCTTACATTGGTATTGTCAACACTTTGCTAAAAATACATTATAAGTTGTTACTCTTTCCCTTTCTCCCTCTTTCTCTTGCTCTCTTTCTGTTCCACTCTGTGTATTTCTATAATCTCCATGTATTGTACAATGCAGGGATGGGTTCCACAGACACTATTGCCGGTTTCTTTCATGGGTGCACTGCGCACATGCGCAGTGCAATAAAAATTGTTCTGCGTATGCGCAGAAGCGAAAAACAAGATGGTGGTGCCTATGGCACTGCCCAGAGAACTGGTTCAGGGGACTGGCAGGCCTGGGTCACCAAACCACTACCGGTTCAGCTGAACTGGTCCAAATTGGTAGAAACCCACCACTGGTACAATATTAGAAGCCATTTTTGTTGTGTTTAAAGGCACTAGATAGAAACCAGGACATTGTTAGCTTCAATCCTACCAAGAATCAAGACTGACTTGAAGGAGATCTCTGTCTCTGTCTAGTCTATCTTGGTATATGATGGATGAAAATGCTGCTGCATAGGTCTATAGGCCAATAGGCAATCTGTAGGAGATCAACACATTAGAATTAGCAAACATTGAAAAGATTTCTTTATGCATTTTCTTCAGAGGTGGTATTTTTTATATATGTGTTGTGTGAGGGAAAGACGCAGGAGCCATGGAATCAGAGAGTAAGATGTTTATTGCGAGATGACAAGCGATTCAAAACGTCCCTGCAACTGTCAGGGTATTTATACTCGAGCCCAAAGCAACTGTCAAATGACCAGCCAATCAGAGAGCTGGTAACAGGGAACATTTGCATATATAACACTCCTTCCCCCCAGTTATTTGCATACTCAACACTCCTCTAACATTTGCATATATAACAGTATTCAGTCGGTTCGCTTCAGTTCAGATAGCAGTGGCTGTGGGAGACTCCGCCCACTCACCCCAACATAATGTGCAAGCACTGCACATGCGCCGAAGGCGGTGCACATGCCCAGATGCAGACACACCCACACTCACATTTGTGAATCGGTAGGGAAGGTAAGTGAATCTCATTGCTGATTTGCTTGCTTATTTATTATGCAATACAAATGTATATGGCACCCAACTCATACACAGGTGATTCCAGTGGCTTATAACCTTAAAAATCCACAACATCTCCCCCCACTCCAATGGCAGTGGGCAGCACAATCAAATCAGCCATTTGTTCAGCTTCATCTCTGATTTGTGGTCCCTGGGCCTGCTGGCAGAACTATGTCTGCAAGGCTTTCCCAAAAGCAACAAGGTGAGGACCAAGGAATGTGTTGTGGGGGGGAATGATGTTCCATAGAGAAGGGGCCACCCCCCTCTTTTATGGTTCCTATGTACTTTGTATTTAAGGATATTCAAAAGCCATGGCCAAACAAGTGAGGAGATGCTGAGAAGAAAATTGCAACCAATTCAAACATTTAAAGTAATCAATGTATTTTTTTTAATGATCTATGCAGCTATTTGGTACCCTGTGTGGCAGGGCTTTTCAAACTTGGCAACTTTAAGATGTGTGAACTTCAACTCCCAGAGCAGCTAAGGAATTTTGGGAGGTGAAGTCCATGCATCTTAAAGTGGCCAAGTCTGAAAAGCACTGTTGTCTATGGTACAGCAGTGAGTTTAGGCACAGACAGGGATGGGTTGCTGGGAGTTCGCAGGGGTTCGAGAGAATCTCTAGCTAAGATTCTGTGCAGTTCACAGAACCCCCAAATCCCACTCCTGGCTGGCCCCACCCACCCCTCCCCACCTTTCCTAGGAGTCCCCACACATTTTGGATGCAGGTAAGTGCAGGGTATACACAGAGGCTTGGAGAGGGTGAAAAATGGTTCAGGAAGACTGGAAACGGGCTCATTTCTGGCCTCCAGAGCCCGGAGAGGCCGTTTGTGCCCTTCTGGAGGCTCAAGAAAAGTCTCTGGAGCCTGGAGAGGGCAACCCCCGTCCTGTGGTGCAAGAGGCCGACTAGGACACACCCACCATGGCCAGGCCCACCCAGCAACTGGGCAGAGAACCCCTTGCTAAAAGTTTTGAAGCCCACCCCTTGGGCGGAGATATGACTATAGCTGTGATTATCTTCTTCATGAATATTTCCTAGGAAAGCACTGTTATCTAATATGAAGATATTAAAATAGCTGGGTTTTTTTAAAAAAACAAAAAAACTGGCATCGGTAAACAGGAAAAGCTCAGTTACTTGTCCCTTTTTTCTTTGATGATGGTGATGAGGTCAGTTCAAATGTTCAGCCTGCATGAAGAGCCTTCAATCAGGCCCTTGTGAAAGATGAAAAGGAATCCCTCATCCCCAGTGAACTCCAATGCTCCACTGAGGAAATGAGGATGTCTTTCTTCACGTCCAGAAAACAGATGAGTGCTTAACGAAGACCTTGAGTTAATTGGTTTGGGAGAAGTCTCCGGCTTCAGGTACATGCCTTGCTTCCTCAATCCAATTTGTTCCTATGTTTTCAAGCACTTCAGGCTTATTAAAAATGTTGTTTCTTCAGTAGCCTTGTACCTCCAATTGCCTCAGGCGATTGCAAAATATTGTTCCAGGGGACCAAAGTAAACATTAAAAAAAAAAAAAAATAGCTGGCAAGCACACATTCCCAAAGAGAAAGAGGAAAAAAAAATGGTTCAGAAGATAACAGTACAAAGGAACATAAAGCTCTTCTTTTTTTTAAGAGAGTATCTGTATATGTCAAAAAAAAAATCTAGATAATAGGTAATAGAAGCTCTGCCCCCCTTTTAACACCCTCTTACAAACAGATGAGGTTTCATTACATGGTTGCTGCAAATGTGACCTCTTTTTTTTGACTCCCTAAATAGAGGCAGCTTTGCATATAGACATTCTTAAGTTTAGGATCAGGGATGGCTCGGTGGCCAAGATGCTGAGCTCGTGGATCAGAATAGTCAGCAGTTCGGTGGTTTGAATCCCTAGTGCTGCATATCTGCCAACCTAGCCGTTCGAAATAATGTAAAAATGCAAATAGAAAAATAGGAAACTACCTTTGGTGGAAAGGTAACAGTGTTCCGTGTGCCTTTGGTGTTTAGTCATGCTGGCCACATGACCACAGAGATGTCTTCGGACAGTGCTGGCTCTTCAGCTTTGAAATGGAGATGAGCATAGCCCCCTAGAGTTGGAAACGACTAGCACATATGTGCGAGGCGAACCTTTACCTAAGTCTAGGATCAAGAACTTAAGGCCCCTGGGATGCTTTCAACTGGGACACAATTGGGAATATAATAAAAACCCATCATAGATTTTAGGCAACACCATGTGGTCAGTTAAAATGGACTTTGTTTACATTTATTAATTATATTTATTACCACTGAACGATGGGTGGCAGAGCTGATAGAGATGAAATCTGCTAGTGTTCCTCCTTTTCCATCTGAACATTCACACATGTAAGCAATATTATCATTGTTAGATTTTTTTTTATTCCACCTTAAATTCAGTGTCTTAAATACATTGACTTGCTGAGGGGGAATTGTGAGCAACAATGCAGATCCATTGTAATTTAAAAAGAAAGTAGAAGGAATGACAGAATTTTTAAGAAGAAAAATTTTAGTTTTATTTCCGAACGCCATCACTCTGCTAAACAAATAATTCCCTCACCACTGTCAAACCATTCACTAAGGCTGCATTACTATTACTATTAGTTTTCTCATCGTTCCTATCTCCCACCTCCTCCCACTTATGACTGTAACTTTGTTGCTTGTTTCCTGATTGCATATTTGTACCCTATGACTATCATTAAATGTTGTACCTTATGATTCTTGACGAATGTATCTTGTCTTTTTATGTACTCGGAGAGCATATGCACCAAAGATAAATTTCTTGTGTGTCCAATCACACTTGGCCAATAAAAAAATTCTATTCTATTCTATTCTATTCTATTCTATTTAATAGAAAAAGGACTAAATCAGCCTAGGAAGACAAATTTCTTGTTCTCTTAATATTTCCCCCCGAAGCTACTGGAAGGCTTCAGTCAATAAGGGTGGTCAATCCAAAGGAATCTGTTCAGGTTGGAAGAGAGGGCTGGTGTAATGAAATGCTGCAACACAGTTGTTTACATTTCCAACAAGAGATCTACTCAGGCATCACCTTTAGCCTTCAGGACCCCAGCTGCACAGCTCTGACTTAAAGGCAATGCAGGCACAATAGAGCTCAGCAGAATGTTAATAGATTTCCTCTCCTAAGCTGGTGCAGAGACACTTAAGAATCCTCTAATGCCTGCATTACTGTCAACCCCGCTGTCTTCCAGACAATCAGAGCACCAAAGGAGAACATTTTTTTTTTTTTGCCTGGCTCCTCATGCCCTTCTTTTTAAGCCCTCCTTGACATTATGTTCCCAGGGAATGCAACGTTCTTTCCTCCCAGCCCACAAACCGTGGCACGAAATATATGTAATGGGTCACAGTATTTTGATTTTTTAATATTCTGACAGCTGAAGGGTTCTTGGTGAGTCTTTGTGCAATGATGGGAATTCTCTGTTCCTGGACAAATGCTTGCATAAATGACCAGGTCCTAGTTAAGGGAACTGGACGCCTTTTTAAAGAATTTAACATCCTTAGTAGAGTGTTGTCTGGGACAGTCCTAATAAGAAGTGCTTATTGGAGTGGGAGGGGGGAGGATCACCAGGAGACTCGACCATGACAATCCTGTCCCATTGGCTTTGTTAGAAGGTTGAAGTGACAAGTGTATTAGAACATTTTTTTGCTGCTAGTTGCAAAGTTGTGTCCAACCCATCACGACCCAATGGACAACGTTCCTCCAGGCCTTCCTGTCCTCTCCCATCCTCTGGAGTCCATTTAAGCTCATGCTGACTGCTTCAGTGACTCCATCCAGCCACCTCATTCTCTGTCGTCCCGTTCTTCTTTTGCCCTCAATCTTTCTCAGCATTAGGTTCTTCTCCAGTGAGTCCTCCCTTCTCATTAGGTAGTCAAAGTATCTGAGTTTCATCTTCAGGATCTGGCCTTCTAAAGAACAGTCAGGGTTGATCTCTAGGACTGACCAGTTTTATCGCCTTGCAGTCCAAAGGACTTGCAGGAGTCTTCTCCAGCACCATAGTTCAAAGGCCTCAATTCTTTGGTGCTCAGCCTTTCTTATGGTCCAGTTTTCACAGCCACATATTGCAACTGGGAAAGCCATAGCCTTGACTATAGGCACTTTTGTTGTTAGGGTGATGTCTCTGCTTTTTAGTATGCTGTCTAGATTTGCCACAGCTTTCCTCCCCAGGATCAAGTGTCTTTTAATTTCTTGGCTGCATCCCTATCTGCAGCAATCCTGGAGTCCAGGAAATGGAGGTCGTTCTGTCACTACCTCCATTTCTCCCCCATCTATTTGCCAGCAATTGAGAGGGCCAGATGCCATGATCTTAATTTTCTTGATGTTGAGTTTCAAGCCAACTTTTGCACTCTCCTTCTTAATTAGAACACTAAGGTTGTGAATAAATAATTAGTTTACTCCATATATCAAAAGCAAGAATCAGCAGACCCAACAAACTGTGAAACACATTTATTAGGATTGTGCCAAGCATTCCAACGGGGATTCATGGAATGAGCTGATGTAAATAAAGCATTTGGTGTGAACGCAGTGAAGGAGTTTTTCATCCTTGGAAGGCTTAGCACAGCTGCTTGGAAATAGTTTCTGGGCTGCCTGCTGGAGAATGGGCAGCTGATAGGCCTGAAAAGTGGCTGTATTTTCACATGCAGGGAGAGGCAACCCTGACAATCCTTTGCACCAGCCATGGCAAAACTGCCAAAGGATGCAGCTGCTGTAATACTTCTAAGAGGAACCTATCGGCTTCACTGATTGGCTTTTCAAAGCACCTTTTTCAATGTTTTGCACAGCTTTAGAAGCACAGAACGGAAGTGTGGGAAGGGACCTTAGAAACTATCTAACTGCCAAAGAAAGTGCATGAAAATTTATTTAATCACTGTTGGAAATGTGAAAAACATGAAGGAACACTTTATCATGCATGGGGAACTTGTGAAAAAGCAAAAACGTTCTGGACACAGATACATTTAGAGATGCAGAGAGTTTAAAAGTTAACATTGGAATGAAACCAGAATCTTTCTTATTAAATCTTATGGGTGATCGACTAGAAAAGCCTTGCAGACAACTAATTTTATACTTGGTAACTGGAGCAAGGCTGTTATATGCAAAGAAATAGAAAACTACCCAAACACCCAAAATGAGGGAATGGATCATGAAGATAACTCAATTTGCAGAAATGACTAAATGTCCTGCTTGATTAAGGGGGGGAAGTACAACTATTTGTTTTTATAAAAGACTGGAAAGCTTTTATGAACTTTTTGCTGAAAATGCTCTGATCAAAACCACAACCAGAGAATAATGCCGGCCTTCTACATCACAAAAATAAGACAAAGAAAAAGGCAGATTGAAGCATGTGTTTAGATAACTTCTCTGTGTGTCTTTCTTATGTATCCCTTCCTATTAGGTCATCATGCTAGCGATATTATCTCTGAGATATGGCCAGTGAATGAAAAAAAATGGTTTACTGAGCCACAGATTTCTCACTGATTCATTCCCTATTGCCACTAAGTTGCTGTGGATGTTTTCTTATAAGGGCACATTAGGCCTATGTAGAAAAACTGGGGGTTCAGCTATGAATGGTAGCTCAGATATGTGTGTGGTGGGGTACTTTTTACCACCAGATTAAGAAGAAGATGACAGATGGAGAAAGAAAGAAAGAGAGAGAGAGAGAGAGAGAGAGAGAGAGAGAGAGAGAGAGAAAGAAAGAAAGAAAGAAAGAAAGAAAGAAAGAAAGAAAGAAAGAAAGAAAGAAAGAAAGAAAGAAAGAAAGAAAGAAAGAAATATCCACTTTGGTTCAGTTCCAAGTGGGGAGAAAGACACTGGAAACCTGAAGGCTGCTTGGAAAATAGTTTAATGGTGAAGCAGAACCACCAAGCACGTGTGATTCTGGGTAACTGACCACACAGAGTGGCAAGTGAGAGGTATTTATACCGTGTCTTGGGCTTTGAACTTGAGCTTTCTGTTCCTGTGGCAAGGGCATGTATTCTATTGATTGCTGTCAGACTCCCATGTGGAATCATGAATCAAGTTTGATGGAAAGCTTGTACTGGTGTAATGTCCCCAGGTGATTTCGCAATGCAGTGAGCCCTGCTATTAGATGGGTAGAGGGCTAATCCTATTATGTCCTGATGAGTCATGTCTTAATCCCATCACCCTGGAGCTGGGGGACTTTTGTCTTGTAGATAGGCTGGCCCTGTCTTAATGTGCCCCAAATATCTGCTGGAGGTAGGAACTGCTTTGTCTTTAAAAACATGTTTCTCCTTTTCTCATCCAGGAAAATACAATATTCTGCCTTTTTAATATCTCCTAAAATATTTCATTATTCTAAGAGGGGTGGGTGCTAACTTTCTTTGAAAGAAAGAATGAAAAGAGAAGAAAAAGAAAGAAAGAAAGAAAGAAAGAAAGAAAGAAAGAAAGAAAGAAAGAAGATGATAGATGGAGAAAAAAGGAAGAGAGAGAGAAATAGATAGATAGATGATAGATAGATAGATAGATAGATAGATAGATAGGTAGGTAGGTAGGTAGGTAGGTAGGTAGGTAGGTAGGTAGGTAGATAGATAGATAGATAGATAGATAGATAGATAGATAGATAGATAGATAGATAGATAGATAGATAGATAGATAGATAGATCACAATTATCTAACCTCTACAGTCATGGCTGCAATGTTTATTCAGCTTGCTGACAAATACAATTTTCCTGATTCAGAGCAAAGCAAACCGTAATAGCTTCTAAGAGTGTGGAAGTCGCAGCACACCTGAGTGGCTTTATGCTGCCTAACCAGCTTTGATTTGCATTCTAAGGAGAGGAAGCCAAGGGTTGCAGAAAACTGCACTCAGAGGGAAATAGGCAATTGTTTTGGAGTCCCATTATTTCTGTGATTCATTTGGCTGGACCTTGCCCCTTCTGTGCCTGTTTTCAAGCTCTGATTTTGGAAAGCCTTTCTTATCAGTGGTGGCTGATGGTCTTGCAGAACCTTGATCCTGGCTGAGAAAGGTCTCTTTTTTTTCCTGCTCCTAAGTATTGTGGACTACAAACTAGTCCATTCTGTGCAGATGCTTTATACAATGACAGGCAAATGAAATACAATTCTCTTTGTGGGTGCAATTAAGCAACTGAGAGTCATATATACCTTCTTGTTCTTCTTCCTCCTCCTCCTCCTCCTCCTCCTCCTCCTCCTCCTTCATCATCATCATCATCATCGTCATCAAATAGATATTTGAAAGCTGAACAAGAAAAGAGACCAGGAAAAAAAGATAGAAAGAAAAGAAATATATAAGGAATATTAAACTGAGTTAAAATTGAAATATTAGATTAATACTGCATATAAAAGTAGACTTACATCAATTTAGCACTTCAAAACCACTATTCAGAACCAAATTAATTTTCTTAATGAACAAAGACAGTCAATATAAAAAGAATCCTCAGTTGGGATGAATATTTAAAGGGACTTTCTATCTAATCTAAGAAGGTCCATTGGTATTGCAGGAAAGCAGATAAAATCCAATGTTTTAAAGCCATATGTTAGAAGAAATACAAACATAAGACAGTATAAATAAGTAATAAATGTAAATCCATATGCAGAATTATAATCCATGAATGGCATTCAGGTTAAATTCCCTATTAGATTTGGGTTTTTTTCCCCAAGTACAATGTTATTTTTGATGTTGATACGTATTCCCACAACTTATTTTGCTATTCTTCCACAGAAGGAATTATATATGATTTTCAGTAAAAGGCATAAAGTATCTCAGCAGCTGTTATCTTATACAAAGCCAATTCCATATAAATTGCAGGCTTATAATATTTTGTGATATTTAGCAGTAAAACAGCTGGCAGGAAAGAAGATTTAACCCTAGGAATCATTTTCATTCTGCAATAAATTCTCTTCCAGATTTGAGAAATCATCTCAAAAGACAATGCAAAGGCTCAATTCATGCCATCCGGACAAAGGATTTTGGTCTCTTGTTTTTGCAAAGACCGAATAGCTGCTAAAATGGCTTTTGTTTTGCAAATCAGGCAAGAGATCATCAGGGTTTGAGTAACGTTTGAATTTCCCCTACATTACCCATGTTCAATTAGCAAATTATTATTTAGAAGAGATCATCCATCATCATCCTTTGATGTTACTTGGAGGCGTGTTTTTGTGTGCAAACCTCAAGCATTTATGCTATAAACTAAGTGTTGAGTGACAGCTTTGCTGCCCTGCCTAATCCAACCTACAAAAGCTGAGACCAGGCACATCCTCGATAAAGAATGGACATATGATTCTGATGTTGTGCCTCTAGGTGCTGTTGTGTAATCCTTACAGATATTGTGCTGACACTTTCCACAATATATCTTGATTGTTCAAACTTTCCTTGCAGAAAATGATAGATTCATCATTTTATTGCTATTCCCCATGCTGCAGCACAGTCCAATTTAGTGGATCATGACACTTCAAGGTAAAAGAAATCTGGGACAGGTTCATTTTATAACACTAGCTGGAGCACTGAATGTTTAAACCTCAGCAAGGGAGGGGCATGAGCTCAAAAGGGACAATGGAAATTCACACCAAGAAAGGCTTGAATGTTATACGGAGAGCGGGGAGTCTGAAGAATCTGGAATACTAATTAATTTTAATCAGTTACCACTGAACATATTCCAACATTTAAAGTCCAAGGCAAACGTGGTTCATGGATTCTGTCTGTGAAATGCTATCTTGTTCCTTTATTGGAGGGGAACAACTGAGAGCAGCAAAGGTGTTTTATGTGATTCGTTCTCACTTCAATCAGGAAAGATCTGGAAATGATTCAAATTTGCCTACGCTCAGACAGCAAGCGAGCTAATCTGAACATGGCACCTGTTATACATCAACCCAAACGCTTTCATGTAAGGATAACAAAAGGGATATTTATCACGCCTATTATTCCATGCACATTTTGGCCTTTCTCAATGTATCTGAGGCCTGGTGTAATTTCCCTGAAATGTTGAGTGTGGAGATATTGATTGATGGCAAAGAAGTAAAACCAAGATGATGCTCTGTTGGGGCCTAAGAGAATAGGACTGGCAGAATAGAGGAGGAGGAGGAGGAGACAGAGACAGGATCATCTACTCTTGTACAGTTGACTACACTCTGATTTTCAGTTGGATATGTTTTTCTGATCCCACCATGGAGAAGCTTAATCTCAACAGTTAATTTTTGTTTTCCATGGAGGGCTTTAGAATAGAGAAAAATCTTCCACTGGATTCCAGCTTTGTTAAAACTTGGTGCAGGGTGAGATTTAAAGCGTTTGTTTTTTTCCAGGCTTTTTAGAATTAGCTGGATTTAATGGTTTGTTCATCTGGATTTTGTCAGCTCAACTGGCTACTGTCATCTATTGCAGCAGTATTAGTATCCCTCTATAAAGACTTCAGAAGACCACACTTAGAATGTTGCATCCAGTTTTGGGTCACTATATTATAAACAAGATGGAAAGAGTGCAGAAAAGAACAATAATGATGATGTGGGGGCTGGAAGCTAAAACATAAGAATAACAGTTTGAGCAATTGAGTATGTTTAATCCAGAGAAAAGAAGAACTAGGGGTGACATAATAGCAATGTTCTAATATTTGAGAAAGAAGTGGGGGGGGGGGGTCAACCTATTTTTCAAAGCACCAGAAGGCAAGACAAGGAGCAATGGAGAGAAGCTATCTAGAACTAAAAAAAGAAACACTTCCTAACAGTGATAACAATTAACTAGTGGAATGGCTTGACTTCAGAAGCTGTGAGTGCTCCATTTCTGGAGAAGAGACTGGATAGCCACTTGTCTGGAATAGTCTAGGGTCTCCTGCTTGAGCAGGGGATTGGACTAGAAGACCTCCAAAGTCCCATCAACTCTGTTATTCTGTTAAGACAGCGTATGATTTCCTAAAATAAAGACAAGAAAAAAGGAAGCTGGGCAGGAAGATTAACCACGGAGGTGTTGGTTATTCTAGACTTGTCTAAAATTTAATGAAATGGGCCAGTGGTCTTCTATGGTGGTTCTTTTTTCCTGAACACTAAGGCCATATTAATATAGCAATTGCTATACTGCAAGCACAGTATATTGTATTAAAGAAAGTCTGCCAAGGAGAGGGTAGCAGAGGTAGCCAAATGACTTACTTTTTCATGCATCTTTTCGTGAGAACTGGTCATTTGTTCCTATTCTTGATTTTCTAAAATTATGTTTATATTGTTTCAGATTTGTTCTGGTGCTTCCTCCTGTCCTTCTCCTTTCTTGGTCTTAGTTGCCTGGGAGCCCCATAATCTGTGGAGACCCACAGAAGACCAAGAGAACGTTGCCTCTTCTAAAGTTGATGTTGTGACATGGGTATTAATAGCAGCCAGTGGGATTCATGCATAACTAAGGAGCATCCGGCTAAGTTGGGCTGAATGTGGAGATGTCAGATTTTCATAGAGAGAAGGTTATGTTATCCAGAGGACAGGACCAGAATTGGTCAACATTACAAAGAAACCTGAAGAGAAACTTTCTGGATGTATCACTTGTCAACTAACCGGTGGCCATATGGCCATTCTAATAGAACACCTAAGGAAAAGAATGGCATACCATTTCTGTTGCAAATAAAACTCTATGCTTTTGGAATCACCAAGAGTCAGGTCTGATTTTATTAAGCATTTATTTTGGGGACAATTTGGTTTCTTCTGGATCTTTTAGAGGAGAACTTCCATATTCACACCAATTAGAAACTCTAAGAGATCTAATCCAAAAAATGCATAGGGGCAACTCTTCTTCTGGGATAGCCACCGTAAGAGGAAAGCAAAATAATATCCTGCCTCCATGAAAATAAGACCACCCCAGATAATAAGCCCTGTAACACAGCAGCAGCCATGAGGTGACCATGCTTGTTGCCTCCTGCACCTCAAAAATAATAAGACCTCCTCAAAAATAAGGCCAAGCACTTATTTCAGGGGTCAAAAGAAAATAAGACCCTGTCTTATTTTGGGGAAAACATGGTATCTATCAGGGTGGGGAAATGAATTCAATATTTGATGCAAGGCCCATATATGAAATTGATTATTTTTCAGCCCATGTTTTTCCTTCACTGAAAATGCTACTATCAGGGCAAATATGGAAACCAGAGAATGAAGCTAATCATCAAGGAGCTGCAATATCATTGTAGATTCTGAACCCAAAGCTGATTGTATTCATCTGTTTAGATGTTAGAACTCCACACTAATATTGGAACCATGATGAGGGTTTGTTCCAGACCAACACTGGAGTTTGAATGAAAGAGCAACTATAGCAATAGCAATAGCAATAGCAGTTAGACTTATATACCACTTCATAGGGCTTTCAGCCCTCTCTAAGTGGTTTACAGAGTCAGCATATTGCCCCCAACAACAATCTGGGTCCTCATTTTACTACCTCGGAAGGATGGAAGGCTGAGTCAACCCTGAGCCGGTGAGATTTGAACAGCCGAACAGCCGAACTGCAGTCAGCTGAAGTAGCCTGCAGTGCTGCATTTAACCACTGCGCCACCTCGGCCCATAGCCACCTGCCCCATAGCCATCCACTGGGTCTTTTGGAGCAAGGAAAGCTGTGAACTCAGACTTTGTTTTCTATGGGACTTCAACTAATACATAATTTAAAATTGCTGCAGCTCCATTAGCATCACTCAGTCCAAGCACTGGAGGAGTGAAGTGCAGCAGAATAGTTGGCTGCCTAGCAAGATTTCCCTGCACAATTAAATAGCCTGAAAATATTCTGTAAAGCTACATTGATTCAAAGCCCTTTAGGGACTTTCTGTCCAAATGCCTTGGTAGGGGTGGTTGTTGTTGTTTTTTATGAGACTTCTCTTTTCAAAGTCTCTGAAAGTTTTCAAGAGTTTACAGTAATTTGTTACTTTATAGAATTATTCCTCACCACGGAGGTGAGAGTGGATAACAATCTATCTTTGATTATCCTTGCTACCTCGCTGCAACAACTCTATAAAGCAAGTTGCTCGTGTTCTCATTTTAGAGATATGGAATTTATCCTCCAAGATATCATCTACTCGGGCCATCCTTGGGGGCTGCCAAAAGGTCAAGCTGCTATTTCCTTAAAGCAATGGAATGAAATGTGTGCTTATAAAGAGGGAAAAAAAAGTAAGAAAAGAAAACACTCTCTGAAAAATCTTTTCATTTAGAATGCACTTTTCTACTTCCATCACAACACAAGTTGTAATAATAATATTCTTCCCCAGCTTGAGAGTAAAATTCAGTCGGGAAGGGTTTCTCCATGTGCCTGCGAATGCCATCTACAAGGCTCTACAAACCATCGCTGCTGCGTTGAAACCACGGAAGATGGAATTAATCTGGGGCTAATTGGAAGGCCTTGCGTAGGAGTGGGTAATGGCCTTCCCGTGTGGCAAATTTCGGAGCAGAAAATTATATTTTGCGTAATCATGAGTGTCACAGCAACAAGGCTTGTCGCTGAGCAAACTGTGAGCTTCTTGATTGGAAATGTACTTTAATTAACACCTGCAAACTATAAGGAGGACCCTGGCTAATAAACGTGAATGTTGCAACATAGGGATCTGTGATTCTGTTTTGATATTGTGGGATGCAGCTATGTTTTCTGGTTGTTCGTCTCTGCAATTAATGCATATTAATGTCACGTGAACCGCATTCCCTTTTTTCTCCTGATCAGTAGTGTCCAGGAGAGAGAGGGATGAAAGCAAATCCTGCCGATTTGTATGTGCAGCGTGACATCGCACACATTTGCATGGATCTTGTGGCACAACAACGCAACATTGCACTTTTTTTATGTTGATGAAAGTAGCCAGAGGTGCAGATGTCCCTATTCAGCTAAGCTCTTAATTGAAGCCTTCAATTTTCTCCTGGGCTGTGTCATTTACCTTGGATCTAAAAGCTTCCCTGTCTAGTCAGTTACCTTTGATTAACATTTTATATAGCCATTTTAGGAAAAGTATGTTACTATCTGTTACACAATCTGTCTTTTCAGAAACACCTTAAATGCAATATTAAAAGCCCCCCATTGTCCTTGTATTTTATAGATTAGTTTCTAAGCAAAGAATTGCTAACAAGCCTGGGTTGCATATAATAAAATAAATGCATTTTAATATTTATGTTATACAAATGACTTTGCAAGGTTTAATATGTAGTTGTTCAAGATTCTGGTTATTAAAAATATCATGTACAATATCTTTATTGGTAAAAAGTCTCCAGTGAGCTGCCCGCTTCAGATTATTTGATTTACAAGAAGCATAAATTAAGTAGCATTTATTTTCATCGCTATCTTTTTTCTCTTTTTAGTTCAGCAGTTATCCTTTAAAAGGTTGACAACTTGCAATTAATGACCACGCTCCATGCTCAAAAATATTGGTACCTTAAAATAGGGTTTCTGGATGAAATAGGGTTTATTTTATCACCATTGCCAATCATTTATTGATTTTTTTTTTATTAGAATGGGGTGAACTACAATAGTCTATAATGATAACAATAACAACAATAATAATAAAAATACCAGTCAATGGTATTTATGATGTATTTTTGAATGTTCAGTTGGTTGAGTTTCAGGTTTAATGAATAAAGTATATATAACAAAAAGAGAAAAACAGAAAGGAAAAAAACAGAAGAAATAGAACTGGGAAATGAAAACATAGTGAAAGCATTAGCAAAGGATGATAGTTACAAGTACCTAGGCATATTGGAAGCAGATGACTTCTTGAATAGAAAAGTCAAAGAGTCAACACAAAAGGAATATATCAGGAAAAATATTAAAATCAAAGCTGAATTCTGGAAACATAATTAATGCCATTAATACATGGGTAGTTCCAGTGATACGCTACTCAGCTGGAATCATCAACTGGACTTTGGCTGAACTGGAAAACCTGGACCAGAAAACATGCAAACTTTTGAATATGTACCACAGTTTACATCCATGAAGTGACATCAAAAGGTTGTACCTGCCAAGAAAAATAGGGGGCAGGGGGCTATTGCAAATCCATCAAACTGTAGAAGAAGAAAAATGAAGTTTGAATGATTATGTGAACCAAAGTTCAGAAAAATTGCTGCAGGCTGTGAACACGGAGACAAAATTTGCTCCACAACCCATTCAAATATGGTGAATACAAAAAAATGAAATTTATGCCGGCTGAACCGTCGCCCGGATTAACAAGGGTTCCGTTGGATGCTATGGCTCCTGGGCATTCTGTGCAAAATGAGCTGCAGGGCTCAGCTCCCTCTGCTAGGCAACCAGGGCATGGAGCTGACAAGCTACTGGAAGAAAAAGCGAAAAAGTGAAAAATCTGGACTAGGGAAGAAAACATCTCTATTATCAAAGCTTACTATCAATCTGAGCCAGCAAAACATGGATTTCAAAAATGAATGTATCAGATTTGGAAGGTGAACCACACAGATTGTGATATCAGTGAACAAAGGCTAATGGACCAATTATGTGTAATTCTAAGCCACAAATTTTTCATTACAGCAGAATTAATAGGAATCGAAGATGAATCAACTAATGGTCTGAGTATACCAACAAAGAAGAGTAACATCAAGAATGATCTGCAAACTCAAAAGCAAACTGAGGAAGAAAGGGTAAGGTGACCAGATTTTAACATTGGTAAAGAGGGACACCATTGACCGGGGTGGGGTTGTTCTTGATTTTTTTTTTTTTAAATCCGGACTTTTTTAAAACGCTGCGGGACAAATTGTTCAAAAGCCCCTCAAAGGCAAAACTCAGGGGGCTGAATTCTACAAGGGGAGGAGTAAAGGGGGGGATTTGAGGGGCAGTCCAAAGCACCATCTGTCTAAATTTGCATCAGGCAGGCAGTAACATTTTCATAGACCATGATCAGAGGAGCAGCTGAACCTATGGAGAGACTCCTCCTGCATTCAGTCCCAGGCCTACAAGTGGAAGTACCCCTTCCTTCCTTCTTTCACCTTCCTTCCTTCCCTCCCTCCCTCTTTCTTCCTTCTAGCCTTCCTCCCTTTCCATTCTTTCTCCTTCTTTCCTTCCTCTTGCCTATCTACCTTCTGTCTTTCTGCTTTTTAGATTTCTCTTCCCCTTCCCTTCCTTCCTCTTTCCATCCTTTCACCTTTCCTCCTTCCTCCCTTTCTTCTTTATTTTTCTGTTCTTCCCCTTCTCTTCCTTTCTTCTTCCATTATTTTTTTCCTCCCTCCCTTCTTTTTCTTTCCTCCTTCCATCCTTCCTTCTTCCTTCCTTCATTCCTCTTGCTTATCTATCTTCACCTTATCCATCTTCTGCTCTTTCCCTCTCTTCCTTCCTTTCTCCTTCCATCCTCTCTTCTTTCCTCACTCACTCCCTTCCTCCTTTTCTCTTCCTTCCTTCTTCCATTCTTTCAGCTTCCTTTCTTTTGCCTATCTACCTTATCTGTCTTTCTGTTCTTTCCATCTCTCTCTTCCCCTTCACTTCTGTTCCTTCCTCCTTCCATCCTTTCACCTTCCCTCCTTCTGCGGACAGGGAAAGAAAGAAAGTTCCTTGTAGTACAAAACCCACCTTTGCATGGTTGTGAGAACATAGGTAAAACAAAACAAAAAAGCACAGCGTCCCTCCACCCTCTGAATGGGACTCAGCATGACTCTGATTTGAATACAAGCACACAGAGCTGGGCGGGGAGATAAGCACCTTCATTTGCATTCTCTGCGACCATGATGCTTTGCGAGGAACAATCCCCGGGGCTCCCCATAACTTTTTGCAGATTTTTCCTTTCGTACTTAAAAAAAAATCGGGACTTTTTAAAAACGCCACGGGACGTGGGACAAAGTGTTCAAAAGAGGGACTATCCCGCTAAAAGCGGGACGTCTGGTCACCTTAAGAAAGGGAGGAAGAGGAGGCTGAAATGGATGAAGATAAAGAACAAGGAAACACTAAAGAACAAACACCAGCAGATATTGCTCAATTAGCTGAGAAAATAAAGCATCAAATGGAAGATGCCGAAAGAACATGTTTGCCAAAGCTGAACCAAGTGAACCAGTAAGAATTGAGAAAGGTACCAAAAAAGGTCAATGAGGCTGTGCAAACCATTCAAACCACTACATTAGCTGAAACAAACTAGCTGATGTATGCAGCAGCTTTCATAACCACCAAATAACTCACAGCTCAGAGCAAATCAGCACCAGTTTTATAAAAGCTTAGAAATTGGAGATGGAGTAACAACAAATGAAAAGCCTGATAAAGAGAAAGCTCTGAAATTCTGGAAGAATTTGTGGGAAAACTACAAGAACCAGAACAGAAATGCAAAATGGATCAAACAGATTGAGGATTCTATTAAAGTGCATAAAATGGAAGATGTGAAAATAACAAAAGAAACGGTGCAAAGATAGTCAAGAAAAGTGAAGAACTGGAGTGCACCTGGACCAGATGAATCACATGGCTTCTGGTTAAAGGCACTTACAAGTGTGCACAAAAGATTGGCAGCCCAAATGAACCAGGTCTTAAAAACACCTGAAAATGATGAATGGATGACAACTGGAAGGACATTTTTGATCCAAAAAGATAAAGAAAAAGGAAAGGACCCTGGAAACTATAGGCCAATCACCTGTTTGCCAACAACATACAAGGTCCTTATTGGTATCATTGCAAACCGAATTTATGGATACTTTATGGTAATTGGCACACTGGCTGCTATTCCAAAAGCACTGGAATTACATTTAAAACAGTTAAAAATTGACAAAATCACCATCAGTCAAATGCAAAAAGCCGCACTGCTTGGATCTGCACGCATATTACGAAAATACGTTACGACGTCCTAGGCCCCTGGGTGGGGCCCGACTAGTAACCAATGCCAAATCTGGTGAAACAGCTGGCTGCTGTGATACAATTGTGTTGGAGGGAGCCAAGGTGGCGCAGTGGTTAAATGCAGCACTGCAGGCTACTGCTAGATCAGCAGGTCAGCGGTTCAAATCTCACCGGCTCAGGGTTGACTCAGCCTTCCATCCTTCCGAGGTGGGTAAAATGAGGACCCAGATTGTTGGGGGCAATATGCTGACTCTCTGTAAACCGCTTAGAGAGGCCTGAAAGGCCTATGAAGCGGTATATAAGTCTACTGCTATTGTTGTGATGAGGATGAGGATGATAATAATAATATATAATAAAACTATAATAATATATTATATATTATATATATAGTTAACTGGACACAAGCTGATTTGTATCTTTTAACTGGTATAGTTAACTGGTATAGTTAACTGGACACAAGCTGTTTTGGACATTTTGGACCGAAAAATCAGGAAACTAATGACAATGCACTACAGTTTACATCCACATGGTGATACTGATAGACTGTACCTGCCCAGAAATCAGGTGGCAGAGGATTATTACAAGTGAAGCAAACAGTTGAAGAAGAAAAACATGCACTGGCTGATTATTTGAAAGAAAGTCAAGAACATCTATTAATCGAAGTAAAGAACAAAAATCTACTGAAGGCCCAACAGACGAAACAAGAATACAGAAAACCTGTGATAAAATCAAGAACGGAGAGTTGGCAGAACAAAGCACTGCATGGCCAATTTCTGGAAAAAATAAAAGATAAAATGGACAGTGAACAAACTTGGTTATGGTTAACAACAGGTACATTAAAGAAAGAAACAGAGTCACTAATCCTGACTGTGCAAGAACAAGCTATCCGCACAAATGCCATTAAGGCCAAAATCGAAAAATCCTCTGATGATGCCAAATGCAGACTTTGCAAAGAAGCTGATGAAACTGTTGATCACATACTCAGCTGCTGTAAAAAAATCGCTCAGACTGATTATAAATTGCGGCACAATTCAGTAGCACAAATGATCCATTGGAATTTGTGCAAAAAATATAATATTAAAACAGCAACAAATTGGTGGGAACATCAGCCTGAAAAAGTCACCGAAAATCAGATGGTCAAGATCTTGTGGGATTTTCGCATACAAAGAGACAAAATACTGGCGCATAATACACCAGACATCACACTGGTTGAGAAAAATAAGGTCACAATCATAGACATCGCAATACCAGGTGATAGCAGGGTCGCCGAGAAGGAACATGAAAAAATCGCAAGATACCAGGACTTAAAAATCGAAATTCAACGACTATGGCACAAACCAGCAGTGGTAATTCCAGTGGTAATTGGCACACTGGGTGCTATTCCAAAAGCACTGGAATTACATTTAAAACAGTTAAAAATTGACAAAATCACCATCACTCAAATGCAAAAAGCTGCACTGCTTGGATCTGCACGTATATTACGAAAATACGTTACGACGTCCTAGGCCTCTGGCTGGGGCCCGACTAGTAACCAATGCCAAATCCGGCGAAACAACTGGCCGTTGTGATACAATTGTACAATAATAATAATATGTCAATACATTAAAACAGGCTAGATTCCTGGGGAGAACCTGATCCACAATATGGTCAATATCAAAAAAATTGGCCACTGTTTAAAGGGGATAAAAATGTCAAATCCAGTCTAAATATCTGGATGATTGTGCAACCAACCATAATAAAAATATGCATTACATCCTTGTAACAATATTGATAGAATATACCTGCCCCACAAAAGTGTGGGAAGTGGTTTCCTTCAAGTAACACAAGTCATTGAAGAAAGAAGAAAAACATGCATTATTTGACTACATAAAAAGCAGCCAAGAACAAGCTTTGATGTAAAAAATTAGAACTTGCTGAATGTCCAGGAAACCAACATGAATATAAAAATAATGTAATAAAAAAATATGGTCAATAGATATGGTCACTCTCTACAAAGGATTAAGGGGAAAGTGGGTAAGATAAAACCTTACAATGGCTCACAACTGGAATGTTAAAAAAGAATCTCGATTCTTCATTTTGGCTGCTGAAGAGTAAGCTATTCAAATTAATGCAATCAATGAAAAATCATCAAATGATTCACAGTGCAAATTGTACAAAGATCATATACTCAGCTAATGCAAGTAGTTCATACAAACTTATAAAGTTAAAAAAGCAAAAAATGAGGAAGTTAAAATACTGTGGAATTTCCAAATGCAAACTGTCTTTGCTCATAACATACCTGATTTAACTGTAGTTAAAAAGAAGGATGTGTGAATAATATGAAAGGTATAGTAGAATAGAAGACAAAGTATCAATATCTGAAAATTGGAATGGAAAGATTATGAGATAAACCAGCCATGGTGATTCCAGTGATTATCAGCTCACTGGATGCCATGTCAAAAAATAAAAATAAAAATTGGATGGCACTTGAAAAATCTGTGCCATCATGAAATCAAATAAGTATAGATGCTTTTGAACTTCCTGGTGTTGGAAGAAACTTCTGAGAATACCATGGATAACCAAGAAAGGACAGACATGGATCATCAAATAAATCAACCCACAATTCTCAATTGAGGCACAAATGACCCGATCTAAATTATCCTCCTTTGGACATTATGTGAAGACCTAGCTCAGTGATGGCTAACCTTTTCGTTGTTGTGTGCCAAAAGCACACACCTCCGACAGTGTGCATGCCTGAACCCATAATGCAATGTGCATATGACACCCCCCATGTGCTCCACCCCCCACCCCCCGCTCATCCGCATACAACCCCCCACCACGCATCTCATTTTGGGCCTAGTATGCCTCCCTGAAGCCTCCTGGGAGCAAAGATGGGCCACTGGGGGCGGTCACTGCACCCATGCCCCTTGCTCATGCACGCACCCTACACATGCACATGTGTCTCCTGCATGTGCATCTCCCCCCAAATATGTGGGGCAGAGATCCGAAAACCAGTTTGCTGGCAGGAGATAGACGGGCATGCACGGTGGAGCTGAGCTGGGGTGACGGCTTGCATGCCCGTCTATCTCCTGTGGCACGCATGCCATAAGTGGCACGCATGCCATAAGTTCGCCTACATGAACCTAGCTGTCTGGAGAGGGCTATAATGCTGGGAAAGATGGAAGGAAAGAGAAGACGAGGCTGACCAGCAGAGATTATTGCAATGCTGGAAGACCTAAATGACCAGGTTTGGGACAGATTATTGTGGAGAGAATCTATGTACATCTATGTATGTGGTCACTAAGAATCTACGCACATAATGATAAATAATCTTTAACAGTTATTGAAGTCATTCAACAATATGGTTGAGCAACATAATATGCCATCTACTTCCACAAATCTAATTGGCTCCCTACTGTAAGAAATAAACTTTATAATATATACAAACTATAAAATGCTTTATGTCTTCTTTAAAAACTGTATCTTGAACTAAATATGTTTAGAAGTGTAGATGCAATTTCAGTAGATGTGACTCAACATTTAAAACTCCCGTTAAGTCTTTGGGGTAAAATTAATGTTACCAAAATGAACATTGCATTAAGATTAATGTATATCCTAAGAAAAACAATTATGTTTTGATCCCAAATCACCAGAGAAATTTTGTTGTAGAACAATCTAATTTGAAAATAGTGAGAAAGATGTTTTATTGGAATGCTCGGGTGAAACAAGAGATCAAAAGTTTAAGTCAGCTGATTTCCAATGGTTGTTTTAAAGACTTTGAGAGTTTGCACGTCGAATATTACTTAGCTATAATGTTTTCCATGGTTACATCACTTTCTGATTACTTTTTGGCTTGTTGGTATTAGCCCACCTCACAGGAGAGAAAGGCCTGTCTGATCATCCTGCCCCAGGAGACTGAAGAACTTGATGAGGTCCCAGAGGAAGCACATGAGTTTTTCTGAAGATCAGGTGGGTAGTTTACCTGAGGAATGGGCATGTGGCAGAGGCCTTAGACCTGTAATGGCAAACCTATGGCATATGTGCCACAAGTGGCATGAGGAGCCCTCTCTAGCAGGCCTGCTAGGCCCAAAATGGGCTGTGGAGGTGTATGGAGTGCCCCCCCCCCGCATCCCTTTTTGGTCCTAGGAGGCTTCAGGGAGGCCGGCTAGGCTCAAAATAGGGCACAAGGGGGGTGGAGCCCAGGGGAGCCACACATGCATAAGCAGGGGGGCCACAGGGGTTGTTGCACACGCATTGCATTATGGGTGTGGGCATGGGCACGCTTTCAGCACGCGAGGCCACAAAGGTTAGCCATCACTGCCTTAGACCATACTTCCCTCATAGAGTTTTCTGAGGAACCGTGGGAAATGAAGTGTAAGAAAAGAACTTTGAGCATCATCAGTTGAGGAAAAGAAACAACTTGACCAAATTTGAATAAGAACCCATAGTAAGGATTGCATTGGGACAATATTTCTCCACTCTTATAGGGTTGCATCTGCCAATAGCTGTCTGCTAGTCCTGTTTGAGGGGAATTTCCTTATTGGGGAGAGACAATCTATACTACCACCTGCAGGGTTGCTGCAAGGAATATTCTTGCTCTCTGACAAATAAAGTCACCAAGATTCACTCTTGAGGTCCTCAAGAGTTGGGGGGTCTTGTGGGGTTGTCTAAAGATCATTTCCGTTACCTGGAACACATGTCATTGGCTTGGCTGTTTGTGACATCCCTCCAGGGGTGGGTTTCGACCGGTTCACACCGGTCCCTGCGATCTAGTTGGTCGCCGAACCCGGAAGTAAGTAACTTCCGGGAACGGCGAAGGCCCCCCCCCCCGCGCCCGCGCACGCCCGCACACCCGCGCCCACTCCTTACCCGGTTTTTTCGAATTTCGCGCTTTCCACGCATGCGCAGAACGCCTGCGCGACCCTCCAGGAGCAGCTGGAGCATCGCGCAGATGCTAGTACGCATGCGCGTGCCACATGCGTGCGTGAGGATGCCGCGTGCGTGCACGCGCACGCCACGTGCGTGCGTGAGGACGCCGCCGGCCTCGTTCCAACCGATCCGGTTGGAACGGGGCGAGAAACCCACCCCTGCATCCCTCCTACATAGTCAAATTCACCTGGGAGGTGGCCTGAAGTTCAAGGCAAGCTTTTGAGTCAAGATACCTAAATCTCAATATTCAGAGGCTGGGATGGTACAGAGGAGTACAGGTATGACCTTAGAAAGAAATATATAGTGACAGTGAAACATGAACAGGAAACATGGGAAAGAAACATGCTTTTTCTATTTTCACTGTCTTTGGCATAAGAGGGAGGGAAGGGGAAACACTATCAGAGTGCTGTTATTAAGCTATTAAGTTCCAGTAAATGAAGGCAAATATACATGTCCCGGGATAATGTTGTAGGGTCCAATCCGAGTCTGTCATTGTGATCAAAGTTATACTTTTCCAAGCACAAACCTGAAAGCTTGAAAGGATAAACCTTTGCCCCGGTGACCAACTCAGATTGGATCCTAGAGTTCTAGAATTTCTTGTGTATCTATTTCCTGACCTTCCCCATCTTGAAGGACTGACATTCAAATTCAGTGATTATGTCTCATTTTTCTTCACCCTGTATTTTGGAGATCAGTATAGTTTCCATTCATTAATAAGAATGTTATAGATTCCTGCTTTAGAGGCTAATGGTTGAGCTTGTTGTGACCCACCAGCTATCAGCAGAGCTAGCGGTAGACTCAGACAGTGAGGAGGTTGGGGAGGAACTTGGGCCAGTCCTGGAGGCTGCGGAAGGCTCTGATGGATGTTCTGTGTCAGAAGCAGAGACAGAACCAGGGTCATCTGACAATTCCTACCTATCTTCGGAGTCAGAGATAAGTGGGGAAGAAGAACAGCTGGGGCCTGTTCCAGATCCACATATGCACAGAGCTGTAGGAGAGGAGAACAATTGAGGAACAGGTGCCAACTCAGGAAGAAAGGCACACGTGGATGCTGAATGGCCCCTCCCTGGCTGAGGAATAAATAGAAGCAAAAGGGGAGTGGTAGTTATAGGACACAACAGTTCGTATTTCTTTTAGAAGATTTGCTTATTGTGGTTGGTGCCTCAGAGACTGCTTGCCAGGAAGTTGTAAATTAACTTTGTGACTGGAAGCTCTCAGCCTGGCATTTATCCAAGGAACTGATAAGATATGTACTGAAGTTAACCATTGGAAGGATTATTGACTGGATTTTTCTGTGTGTGAATGCCACAAATTCATAGGATGCTTTACCTTTCCACTATGCAGATAACTTTGCCTCTGAAGATGCAGCCACCATTGCCAATAAAATATCACGATCACTAAAGCTCAACACTTCCCAACAGTTATTAGCCATAAAAGTCTACACCAATATATAGAAACCTCCTCCTACCTTCATACCCCAGAACAAAGTTATTAAGGAATAAAAATACTACAGTAAAAGAGTTCCATCAAACTGAGCTCCCTTCTTAGAAAATAAATAATTATCTTAGATAATAAAGAATTGCCAGAACTGGGCATGGATAGTCTAGTGAAGAGAAGGACCAGGGGAGACATGATAGCAGTGTTCCAATATTTGAGGGGCTGCTGCAGAGAGGAGGGGGTCAAGCTATTTTTCAAGGCACCTGAAGGTCAAACAAGGAATAATGGATGGAATCTGATCAAGGAGAGATTCAACCTGGAAATAAGGAGATATTTTTCTGACAGTGAGAACAATCAACCAATGGAACAGAATTTGCCTTTGGAAGTTGTGGGAGCTTCATCACTGGAAGCTTTCAAGAAGAGACTGGACTTCCATCTGTCAAAAATGGTGTAGGATCTCCTGCTTGGGTGCGGGGTTGGACTATATGACCTACAAAGTACCTTCCAACTGCTAATCTGTATCCATATGAATACCCTCCTTCCCTCAAGTTTGCTGTTTTGATGAATCTAATACAATCCCTGAGATTCAGTATATAGTTTTAAGTTGGCTAGGAAACAATAGTACAGCAAGACGCCAAGTGGCTGAGCTTGGGGAAAACTTTAATTAGTCAGAATTTTCTCCTGAAGCAATTCAGTTAATTCCCCAAGGTTCCAGTACCTGAAACTGGGTTTGACAGAAGAGGAGTTGGATCAATAGACTTTTGATTTGATCCAGCAGGAATTGTCTGATATTAGAACATGTACCCAACCACTGCTTAATATCCAGCTGCACTATTAGTATCTTCCCCGGAGAGATCCGAGGGCTAGCACTGTGACTTTCCCTAGGCAAAAAGCTTCTGACACCTTTTGCACTGAATAAACATGTTTCCATAATTATTATTTTTTTGTTCGACTAAGCAGATTCTGCACATTTCATAAGACAAAGCCAAGAACCTTTCACGCTTCACCGGCCACACGTTTGCTGAATCAGCACGGAAATTACTTTCAGCTTTGCTGAACAAGGGGAACAACGTTACCAACCAATGGATTTATTTGTCATTTTGGGATATTTTTTCCCCCTGAACCACCAAGTTTGGATGGATGCACTGATATTTAGCTCTTGCAGGTTTTTTTTTTCTCCTACTAAAGTGAAATGTTCATGCTTTGGTCATTTCCTTCCTTCTATGCCCTCAATAGGAGCTCCCTGGAATTCGGAAATGAGGAACCCCACAGTGAAGATAAAGGAAATTAGCAAAGTTCTTTATGTAGAACAGAGAAACTGGAAGCTGCTGTCTGATTTGTCCCACCGTCTTCTGCAATGAAAGGCAGTGTTGGTGCTTCCTATGAAACAATCTTCTGCCAAGTCACGCTGGTGCTTCCAGCATTGCTCATGCCAGGAGCAGTCAAAAGAATAAATTGTTAATGAAGTTTCTGGTGAATTAATCCCCTTGTGATTTCCAAAAATTGATAGATTTTTTTCCTCCTCTCTCTCTTTCTCCTTTTCAGAGTTCTGGGCCAAGTTGACACAAACTGCTGTTATGAATGGCTGATTTAAGGTTTTCTGTTTTTTTTTTTTCTGCATCCACAGACTTACTCTGCATTGTAATTCAGGTTGGGATTTTTGACTTTCCCTCCTTCTCTCTTTGCTTAGGTTGCCCATGGGGTTGCATTTAGTGAAACAAACCTGTTTTGTTTTGTTCAACTTTCAAAGTGGAACTATCCATTGAGTCATTTGGTTTGGTTTGATCCTCTATAAACCTGTGACTTTGGAGTGGGACCAACCTCAACAAAGCTAGTCAAAGTCAAGAGCTCTTTGGGAATCCCCCTCTGCTTCTTATTAAAATTAGAACAAGGTGAATAAGCTAAAAAGTCTTAAGATGGACTTATCTAATCAACAGGGGAGTGGATTTTTGAGCTAATTTTGTACCTTGATTAAGATTTATCTTTCTCGCTTGTCTTTGGATAACCAGAGTGATTCCCCTCCCCCTCCATTTATTTATTTTCTTTTCTGTTTATATAAGCTTCTGAATCCCCTGATTTAATTGTCATCTTGTTTCTTTCAGGTTAGTTGTTTATTTTAGAGTTTCTTTTGATGCTTGAGCTACTTTTGTAGTTTTGTATTATCCTGAGCTGCGGTGGCACAGTGGATAGAGTGCAGTACTGCAGGCTACTTCTGCTGACTGCTGGTTGCCTGCAATATGGCAGCTTGAATCTCACAAGGCTCAAGGTTGACTCAGCTTTCCATCTTTCCGAGGTAAGTAAAATGAGGACTCAGATTGTTTGGGGGTAATATGCTGACTCTGCAAACTGCTTAGAGAGAGCAGTAAAGCACTGTAAAGCAGTATATAAGTCTAAGTGCTATTGTTATCTGGAAGACTGATAAACATCCTCCTTTGTGCATTCAGTCTGCTTATTTATTTACAAAAATGGATGACCATTACTAATCTATTTTTTTTCTGCTTAAACGTTTTTTTCAGGCAGATAAATGAGAACCATGAAATATTTAATTTATTTATTCATTTGTTAATTAAATTTGTATGTTGAAAATCATTTAGGCTCTTGGCAGTTTGCAACAAGCAGAACTTAACCATAACAATTAAAACATCCATGAAAAAATAATTAGCTAAAGTAAAACATTTTTAGAATGCCATGAACCATCCAATGGCATTATCTCAAACCTCCAAAACAAAACATGCTTGCTTACCAAACTGGAGTTGATATAACAACTTTAGTACTATCTCACCTATAGTTTATAATCTTGCTGAGAAGATTATCGTAGGCAGCATTGACAAATGCTTTGCTAAATTAAGACATGTATTATGTTCAAGATTAGCGATTCTGTCAAAAATAAGCAAGTCTGCTTAAAAATTCCAGTCTGGATATCAACATTGAAGCATTTTCATATCCAATAATATATAAAAACGAACAAACAGTTAGATATGTTGAATTATTGAATGCAGAGGGTGAACTCAAATCTATTCAAGAGTTGAAACAAGAAGGGATAGAAATGAACTGGTACTCATATGTACAGATACAATCTAGATATAATGAAGATAGAAAAACCAAAGGTTTTTACAATAAAATGACTGAGTTAGACAAAATTTTAACAGGTACTGATGAAAAAGTAATTAAAAAACTATATGGATATTTATTGGAGGTTAAATTGCAAGAAGAACAAGTTAAAGAAACTATGATAGCTTGGGGAAAATTTTTTAGGTATGGGATTGACTTAGAGAATTGGCAGAAATTATGGTCTCAAAATTATAAAATGACAATGTCTACTGTATATAGAGAAAACTTGTATAAGATGTTTTACAGGTGGCATCTACCCCCAACTAGAATTGCAAGAATGTTCAAGAATAAATCAGAAAAGTGTTGGAAATGTCATCAGATACCGGGTTCATATTACCACATGTGGTGGACTTGCATTGAAGCTAAAAGATATTGGACTAAAATCCACATGTGGTTGGAGAAAATGACACACAAACAAATAGACTTTTTAGGTCTTTTTATTGGGGATCATACCAGAAATCTACAACAAAGTCTTAAAATATTTGATTGTAAATGTGTTAACAGCAGCCAGAATCATATTTGCAAAAAACTGGAAAAATGAAACAATACCAAAACAGGAAGAAGTTATCCGAAAAATAATGGACTCTGCTGAAATGAGTAAATTGACACTTGAAATTAGAGAACAAGAGGCTGAGCAATTTTATAAGATATGGGACTTGTTTTATCGGTGGCTAGGGGAAAAAAAACTTGGAAATGAAAAATGATATACTTATGCTTTAATTGAAGAAGTTAAATGATGATACAACTATGCTGTGAAATAAACTAACAATGATACAATGAAAAATTAATATATCTATGAATTGAATATTTTAGAATTTTTTGCTTTAAAAAGGATAAGGATAATAATGATTTTATGTATATTTAATAGAGGACTGGTGATATAATGTATAATGTTAAGAACGTATTATAATGATATCCTGTTGCTGATAAATAATTTTAATAAGGGAATAATTGAAAATTGGTATATATATGTAGTGACTATTTAGGATGTTTTGTTGAAAAATGAAGGAATAAGACCTCTGTTTGAAAGTATGAAGTACAAGGATAATAACGAACATAAGTATATTTTCTGGGAAAAAATAATACTAATGGTAACTGAATATATATTGTAGAATGAAAGTGAGGTATTTAGTTATACTAGATGAAAAGTCTGAGATGGTAAATATTATTCGAGAATATGGATGTTAAAACACCTGTAACCAAACGACATGCTGTATGTGATGATGGTTTTTTTTCTTTTTGTGTTTTTTTTCTCTTTTTGTGTCTGTGTGTGTTTTTTATTGTTGTGTGTATTAAATGTACATATAACAGAGAGATACAAAGTGTGTCTGTGTGGGGAAATATAGTTAGGATAGATTAGCACAGGTAAGGGAATAAGAAATGATACTAAATTATAACCTATTAAATGAAATAATAAATGTATAAGAATGATAGATGTTAAAACACCTGTGACCAAATGACATGCTCTATGTGATGATGGTTTTCTTTTTCTTTTTTGTGTTTTTTTCTTTTTTCTTTTTGTTTTTTCATTGTTGTGTGTATGTGTTGTCTATGTAATATATATATATATATATATATATATATATATATATATATATATATATATACATACATACATACATACATACATACATACACACACACACACACATATATATATTTATTTATTTATTTATTTATTTATTTATTTATTTATGTGTATACACACACATATATATATATATATATATATATATATATATATATATATATATATATATATATATATAAGCAAGTCTGACTTAGTGATGACTTATTTTTGACAAACCCATTCTTATTCCGAGTAAGTATCCATTATTTCCAAGATGTGCAAATAAGAGCCGTGGTGGCGGCACAGTGGTTAGAATGCAGTACTGCAGGCTACTTTTGCTAACTGCCAGCTGCCTGCAGTTCAGCAGTTTGATTCTCACCAGCTCAAGGTTGATTCAGGCTTCCATCCTTCCGAGTTTGGTAAAATGAGGATCCAGATTGTTGGTGGCAATATGCTGACTCTGCAAACTACTTAGAGAAGGCTGTAAAGCACTGTTAAGCAGTATATAAGTCCAAGTACTATGGCTGTGATAAGTTTATCTCCTCCCCACCCACCGCCAGTACTAATGTGATGATAGGTGTTTTGTAGTTTTCTGGACCTTCTTTCCTTCTTTCCCTCCCTCCCTCTTTCTCTTCCTCCCTCCCTTTTGCAAGATTTTTGAAAGTATGCACAGAGAAGCATTTGCTTTGTGCTCAGTGTTGATGTTGCATCAGTATAGGAAGCCATGTGCTGATGTTCCAGGAGAGGAATCATGCATGGCAGCTTTATATATTTTGCTCTGAACACCTGTGACAATAATCTCCTTGGGTCTAGTCTAATAAATAAATAAATAGCCAAGAGTTTAGGAATAATTGGCTTATTATCCTTAATGCTGTTTACTCCTTTTCCATCTCATTATTAAATTCTGCAACAAAGAGAACTCTGACTGCACAATAATTATCTGCAGGTGTGAATTAGCCAATTATATTTCCTGGCTCTTTAGCAATATGCCCATAACAGTTCACCAACGAAACCATTAAGGGAAAGAAGCAGCACAACGTTCAGTGAATTTCTGTGGGAACAAATCAAGCCATCACTTGAATAAATTTGAATAAATGAGGTAACATCACAGACTTTTGCAGAATCTGAGGTTCTTCTAAACACAATTCTGTTTCTGTGGAAACGAAGGAAAGGGAAAGGCCCTGGCTTTCCAAGAATGTAGGCAAAGAATAATATTTTCCTTTGGTGACTTTTTTTTTCTATGATAGAAATGTAAGAGTTCCCCGGTAGATGCAGATTCAAAAAGAGTGTCAAAGAACAGGCCATAATTTAGAACAAAAGAATCAATTCAAATACAAGGTAAAATACTCCATACGCAATTGCAGAAAATATGACTTCAGCAGCAGAGTGGTCAATGCCTGGAATGCTCTACCTGACCCCATTGTTACACCCTCACAGCTTCAACCTTAAACTGTCTACCATGGACCTCACCCCATTCCTAAGAGGTCCGTAAAGAAGATGTGCATAAGCGGACCAGCGTGCGTACCATCTCTGTCCTACTGTCCCCATTTATTTGTATTCATTTCCATCCATGTCCATACTTATACCTGCTATCTTGTACATGTTTTACAAACTAATAAATAAATAAATACATCTGATTCCCATAAGAATACATATTTAATTCATGAATTTCTCAGGTAGGAAAGACACCCTTTCCCCATGCTCCTAGAATAAAAACTGTGCCCAGTGAATCAATGTGAGACTACACTCATTGGGACAGATGAGTGTATGAATTCAGAATAAGGGAAGCTATGCAGGAATGTTGAGAATTCAGATCCAATTGAATCATTAGTTTGGTCTGCACTGTTAATGTATGTATAATATGTCCCCTGAAATAAAGTCCAAGGAATCCATTTTCCATTAAAGTTGGTTTATTAGGAACATATCAAATTGGCAAGGACAGTGTGATTCCAACTCTGTCCAGGATCTGGAATTACTCCCAAAAGTTTGAAACATCCCCCTGAGTCACAATCTCCAATTAATTCTCAGTCCATCAGTCAAGTGACTCCAAACTCCACCTTCTTCCAGCTGCAGGCATCTTCTCTGTTCCCACGGGAAAGAATGCCACCTAGACATAACAGTCCCCCTTTATCTCTATAACTCCCCTTTCAATAGCTAGAGAGTGGTGAGTCTGAAGTCAAAGTCCTTTACTAGGAAACCTAAAAGACTAAGAAATGAATAGACAAAGGCTACAATAAAATATGGCTACACATATGTCATCTTCAGGGTCGACAGTTAAATCTATCTAATTTTTCAGTTTGGATATCTGAATCAGATCACCAGTTCAGGTCATTCTGATTCAAGAAATCCAAATTGATTCAAGAGAAAACCAAAACTGTTTGTACATTGTGCACAAACAATTCAGAAGCATTCCACGTGTGATCTAATTAGAGATGCAATCTGGAAAGTTGACTTAATTTTCTCTGGATTGTGTTGGTTTGGAGACAGGAGAGTGGAGGTAGATAACTGAGGCATTCATGGCAATACAATATTCTTCAGGTTTCTTGGCTCTGCTCTGGAGGGAAAGATAATTGGGTAGCTAGAAGCCATGGCTCTGTCTAGATTTGCTACGGCTTCATGAAAAATTTTGACAGCATACTAAAAAGCAGAAACATTACCCTTCCAACAAAAGTGCATATAGTCAAGGCTATGGTTTTCCTAGTTGCAATGTGTGGCTGTGAAAGCTAGACCATAAGAAAGGCTGAGTGACAAAGAATTGAGCCCTCTGAACTATGATGCTGGAGAAGACTCCTGCAAGTCCCTTGGACTGCAAGGTGATCAAATCAGTCAGTCCTAGAGGAGATCAACCTGACTGCTCTTTAGAAGGCCAGATCCTGAAGATGAAACTAGGATACTTTGGCGACCTAATGAGAAGGAAGGACTGACTCACTGGAGAAAAGCCTAATGCTGGGAAGGATTGAAGGCAAAAGAAGAAAGAGACTACAGAAAATGAGGTGGCTGGATGGAGTCACCGAAGCAGTAGGCATGAGCTTAAATGGACTCCAGAGGATGGTAGAGGACAGGAAGGCCTGGAGGAATGTTGTCCATGGGGTCACGATGGGTTGGAACTTTGCAACTAACAACAACAACATTGTTAGAAATGGTAGGGAAGAGGGTGAGGCAGGAGGCTCTGAATTCTATTTGCTGTTAGTGAGTTCTATGTTAGCATCCAGTGAAACCATGATTTCATTGTAGATCAGGCAGTTGATATGCTCTGTATAACTATGAGCTGGGTGGGGCTGTAGGAAGAAGTTCACTTCTTGGAACAATGTCCAAATGTTTCACATTTGGCACTAGAATAATGCCCAGGTAACAGAAGTAAGATAATTGCATCTGGGAAGCCCTGATGACTTTCAGAGGCTTGGCTACGCATACAACTGAATGTGACAACCTGTGTTTGAAGTAGAACTATAGGGAACAATTGGAATTGTTGCTGCTGTAATGGCCTTCTTACTACATGGCATGGTCTTAGAAATGCTAAATTTTGTTGCTAAGCAGAAAGTAGAGTCCCCAAGGTTGATGGACATTAATCTACTTCAGGTGTCATAGATTTAAGATGATTCAGGAGTTCATAGACCTCATGGCAATCATGGGCCAGAGTACTAAAGTTGTGACACAACTTGAAAGTTGAATTTTTTAGAGAATCTTGTGTTCACAGAACTAGGTTTTCTTCTTGCAAATACTTCATTGTGAGGTCCTTGGTGGTCTCTGAACTTGGTTGTTTTCTTGCAGATCTTTCATTACCTTGCTACCACTGATGGTGTTATGGTAATGAAACACTGGGTAATGAAACATCTGCAAGAAAGCAACTGATCTCAGAGTACACCAAGGACTCCACATTCAACCCTAAGCTACAGATATTCTCAACTATAAATATTTCATTGCCAATCTACTGTATTTTTTGGAGTATAAGACATTTTACCAACCTCGGAAGGATGGAAGCCTCTCAGAAAAGAGGCTGAAAATCTGGGCCCATCTTATACACTGAATACAGCATTTTCAGCCTCCCAAATCCCCACCCCTTTCATCAAAATGGCCATGCATAGTCTTTGGGAGACTTTCAGAGTGCTCCTGGGGGCTTGGAAGGGCATAAATGAGCAAAAACAGGCCGTTTGTTTGCTCAATCCCCCCCCCAGCCCCCAGGAGCACTCTATAAGCCTCCTAAAGTTATGTATGCCAATTTTTGACAAAAAATGGACCCATTTTCATGAAAAACAGGCTGTTTTGGGGAGGTCTGCAGAATTTGCCTCTTCGAAATCTCCAAAAAATACTCCAAAAAATACAGTACATAGAACTGTGTTTCCCTGAAAATAAGACTCGGTCTTCATCAGTGCTTTCAGGGAAGGGAACAAAATCTGTTTCCTTTTTCTGTGTGTGGTAGCATATCCTACCTGTCTGAATCAGGACTATTGTCATTTTTGTGCCTGTGTCTGATTGACTTCCCTGGTTCAGTCAATCATATTGTTTCATCTGGTAGACCGACTCATGAATGTTACACCTGCAGTTTCATAACCCAGAGCAGCAAACAACCTTAATCTTCAACAATACTTGGAGATATAAAGCAATTTCTTATAGTAACTTCCTCCATTAGGGTTGTGCATTTGCTTCAGACAGAATGGCTAAAAAAGTGAACCTAATGGGCTGAAATTGGTTCGGTCCTCATATTTTTCCCTCTTTCAAATGGATGTAGAGAAGAGAAAATCATTATGTATTTAGTACTCAGTGGACATGAGCTACTGAAGAATAAGTATTATTGAATTTTCACTTCCAGGAGACTTCTTTTGTACATGTCAACAAAACCTGATTGGGAATCCTGGCTTTATAGCTGAAAGTTGTCTTACATTTTTCATTTGTGTCTCTCCTACTGGCAGGTTTCTCAGAGGCTGCTCATTGCAGCCAAGAAAACTCGAAGGAAAGAAACCAAAACAAAGTGGAGATGTGCCCTGTATTACTAAGCCTGTAATGCTCCTGATGACTAGAAAGTAAAGTGTAAACAACCGCATCCCTGTTAGATTATCTAATATCAGTATTTTAAGAACTGTAATGAAATGTGACGTGTGCTCGAATGGCTGCAGAGGCAACTGATGCTGAACTAATACATGGCAGCTTTGAAGGAAGAAAATAATATAGATCTATGTATAATTCAATACAGTACTCCACTTTCTGCAGCCTGTCATAGTTTACACATTGATTGTTAGCTTAAAATAGTTTTATGCTAGTATGCTATGCAAAATATTTCTTATGCAGAATTTTCTATTGTCTATCTGTCCAGCCATCATCTATTTAGCTCTCTCTCTCTCCCTCTCTCTCTCCCTCTCTCTCTCCCTCTGTCTCTATCTCTCTCTCTCTCTCTCTCTATCATCTATCTATCTATCTATCTATCTATCTATCTATCTATCTATCTATCTATCTATCTATCTATCATCTTCATCTGGAAAGCTATGCAA